>NW_026969437.1:0-40795 GCF_028390025.1 Pseudophryne corroboree
GGACCTATCGAATTGGTCAAAAATGAAAATTTTAAAAGTGCCCCAATTTCTGCTTTAAACTTTAGGTACCATTGCAATATGTAGCACTGAGGTGACAGAAGTTGATTTCGGAGCATAATTTTTGAACAGGAGCTTTAACGGTTTTGTGACATATGATAACTTACCTAAGCCCCGGACCTATCGAATTGGTCAAAAATTAAAAATGTAAAAGTTCCCCAATTTCTGCTTTAAACTTTAGGTACTATTCCAAAATGTATCACTGAGGTGACAGAAGTTGATTTTGGAGCATTATTTTTCAACAGGTGCTTTAACGGTATTGTGACATATGATAACTTAGCTAAGCCCCGGACCTATCTCATTGGTCAAAAATGAAAATTTCAAAAGTGCCCCAATTTCTGCTTTAAACTTTAGGTACTATTCCAAAATGTATCACTGAGGTGACAGAAGTTGATTTTGGAGCATCATTTTTGAACAGGAGTTTTATCGATTTTGTGACATTTGATAACTTACCTAAGCCCCGGACCTATCGAACTGGTCAAAAATGAAAATTTTAAAAGTTCACCAATTTCTGCTTTAAACTTTAGGTACTATTCCAAAATGTATCACTGAGGTGACAGAAGTTGATTTCGGAGCATAATTTTTGAACAGGAGCTTTAATGGTTTTGTGACATATGATAACTTACCAAAGCCCCGGACCTATCGAATTGGTCAAAAATGAAAATTTCAAAAGTGCCCCTATTTCTGCTTTAAACTTTAGGTACCATTCCAAAATGTATCACTGAGGTGACAGAAGTTGGCTTCTGAGCATCATTTTTGAACAGGAGCTTTAACGGTTCTGTGACATATGATAACTTACCTAAGCCCCGGACCTATCGAATTGGTCAAAAATGAAAATTTCAAAAGTGCTCCTATTTCTGCTTTAAACTTTAGGTACCATTCCAAAATGTGTCACCGAGGTGACAGAAGTTGATTTCGGAGCATAATTTTTGAACAGGAGCTTTAACGGTTTTGTGACATATGATAACTTACCTAAGCCCCGGACCTATCGAATTGGTCAAAAATGAAAATTTTAAAAGTGCCCCAATTTCTGCTTTAAACTTTAGGTACCATTGCAATATGTAGCACTGAGGTGACAGAAGTTGATTTCGGAGCATAATTTTTGAACAGGAGCTTTAACGGTTTTGTGACATATGATAACCTACCTAAGCCCCGGACCTATCGAATTGGTCAAAAATGAAAAATGTAAAAGTTCCCCAATTTCTGCTTTAAACTTTAGGTACTATTCCAAAATGTATCACTGAGGTGACAGAAGTTGATTTTGGAGCATTATTTTTCAACAGGTGCTTTAACGGTATTGTGACATATGATAACTTACCTAAGCCCCGGACCTATCGAATTGGTCAAAAATGAAAATTTCAAAAGTGCCCCAATTTCTGCTTTAAACTTTAGGTACTATTCCAAAATGTATCACTGAGGTGACAGAAGTTGATTTTGGAGCATCATTTTTAAACAGGAGTTTTATCGATTTTGTGACATTTGATAACTTACCTAAGCCCCGGACCTATCGAACTGGTCAAAAATGAAAAATGTAAAAGTTCCCCAATTTCTGCTTTAAACTTTAGGTACTATTCCAAAATGTATCACTGAGGTGACAGAAGTTGATTTTGGAGCATTATTTTTCAACAGGTGCTTTAACGGTATTGTGACATATGATAACTTACCAAAGCCCCGGACCTATCGAATTGGTCAAAAATGAAAATTTCAAAAGTGCCCCAATTTCTGCTTTAAACTTTAGGTACTATTCCAAAATGTATCACTGAGGTGACAGAAGTTGATTTTGGAGCATCATTTTTGAACAGGAGTTTTATCGATTTTGTGACATATGATAACTTACCTAAGCCCCGGACCTATCGAATTGGTCAAAAATGAAAATTTCAAAAGTGCCCCAATTTCTGCTTTAAACTTTAGGTACTATTCCAAAATGTATCACTGAGGTGACAGAAGTTGATTTTGGAGCATCATTTTTGAACAGGAGTTTTATCGATTTTGTGACATTTGATAACTTACCTAAGCCCCGGACCTATCGAACTGGTCAAAAATGAAAATTTTAAAAGTTCACCAATTTCTGCTTTAAACTTTAGGTACTATTCCAAAATGTATCACTGAGGTGACAGAAGTTGATTTCGGAGCATAATTTTTGAACAGGAGCTTTAACGGTTTTGTGACATATGATAACTTACCTAAGCCCCGGACCTATCGAATTGGTCAAAAATGAAAATTTCAAAAGTGCCCCTATTTCTGCTTTAAACTTTAGGTACCATTCCAAAATGTATCACTGAGGTGACAGAAGTTGGCTTCTGAGCATCATTTTTGAACAGGAGCTTTAACGGTTCTGTGACATATGATAACTTACCTAAGCCCCGGACCTATCGAATTGGTCAAAAATGAAAATTTCAAAAGTGCCCCTATTTCTGCTTTAAACTTTAGGTACCATTCCAAAATGTGTCACCGAGGTGACAGAAGTTGATTTCGGAGCATAATTTTTGAACAGGAGCTTTAACGGTTTTGTGACATATGATAACTTACCTAAGCCCCGGACCTATCGAATTGGTCAAAAATGAAAATTTCAAAAGTGCCCCTATTTCTGCTTTAAACTTTAGGTACCATTCCAAAATGTATCACTGAGGTGACAGAAGTTGGCTTCTGAGCATCATTTTTTAACAGGAGCTTTAACGGTTCTGTGACATATGATAACTTACCTAAGCCCCGGACCTATCGAATTGGTCAAAAATGAAAATTTCAAAAGTGCCCCTATTTCTGCTTTAAACTTTAGGTACTATTCCAAAATGTATCACTGAGGTGACAGAAGTTGATTTTGGAGCATCATTTTTGAACAGGAGTTTTATCGATTTTGTGACATATGATAACTTACCTAAGCCCCGGACCTATCGAATTGGTTCTAAAATGAAAATTTCAAAAGTGCCCCAATTTCTGCTTTAAACTTTAGGTACTATTCCAAAATGTATCACTGAGGTGACAGAAGTTGATTTTGGAGCATCATTTTTGAACAGGAGTTTTATCGATTTTGTGACATTTGATAACTTACCTAAGCCCCGGACCTATCGAACTGGTCAAAAATGAAAATTTTAAAAGTTCACCAATTTCTGCTTTAAACTTTAGGTACTATTCCAAAATGTATCACTGAGGTGACAGAAGTTGATTTCGGAGCATAATTTTTCAACAGGTGCTTTAACGGTATTGTGACATATGATAACTTACCTAAGTCCCGGACCTATCAAATTGGTCAAAAATGAAAATTTCAAAAGTGCCCCAATTTCTGCTTTAAACTTTAGGTACTATTCCAAAATGTATCACTGAGGTGACAGAAGTTGATTTTGGAGCATCATTTTTGAACAGGAGTTTTATCGATTTTGTGACATTTGATAACTTACCTAAGCCCCGGACCTATCGAACTGGTCAAAAATGAAAATTTTAAAAGTTCACCAATTTCTGCTTTAAACTTTAGGTACTATTCCAAAATGTATCACTGAGGTGACAGAAGTTGATTTCGGAGCATAATTTTTGAACAAGAGCTTTAACGGTTTTGTGACATATGATAGCTTACCTAAGCCCCGGACCTATCGAATTGGTCAAAAATGAAAATTTCAAAAGTGCCCCTATTTCTGCTTTAAACTTTAGGTACCATTCCAAAATGTATCACTGAGGTGACAGAAGTTGGCTTCTGAGCATCATTTTTGAACAGGAGCTTTAACGGTTCTGTGACATATGATAACTTACCTAAGCCCCGGACCTATCGAACTGGTCAAAAATGAAAAATGTAAAAGTTCCCCAATTTCTGCTTTAAACTTTAGGTACTATTCCAAAATGTATCACTGAGGTGACAGAAGTTGATTTTGGAGCATTATTTTTCAACAGGTGCTTTAACGGTATTGTGACATATGATAACTTACCTAAGCCCCGGACCTATCTCATTGGTCAAAAATGAAAATTTCAAAAGTGCCCCAATTTCTGCTTTAAACTTTAGGTACTATTCCAAAATGTATCACTGAGGTGACAGAAGTTGATTTTGGAGCATCATTTTTGAACAGGAGTTTTATCGATTTTGTGACATTTGATAACTTACCTAAGCCCCGGACCTATCGAACTGGTCAAAAATGAAAATTTTAAAAGTTCACCAATTTCTGCTTTAAACTTTAGGTACTATTCCAAAATGTATCACTGAGGTGACAGAAGTTGATTTCGGAGCATAATTTTTGAACAGGAGCTTTAATGGTTTTGTGACATATGATAACTTACCAAAGCCCCGGACCTATCGAATTGGTCAAAAATGAAAATTTCAAAAGTGCCCCTATTTCTGCTTTAAACTTTAGGTACCATTCCAAAATGTATCACTGAGGTGACAGAAGTTGGCTTCTGAGCATCATTTTTGAACAGGAGCTTTAACGGTTCTGTGACATATGATAACTTACCTAAGCCCCGGACCTATCGAATTGGTCAAAAATGAAAATTTCAAAAGTGCCCCTATTTCTGCTTTAAACTTTAGGTACCATTCCAAAATGTGTCACCGAGGTGACAGAAGTTGATTTCGGAGCATAATTTTTGAACAGGAGCTTTAACGGTTTTGTGACATATGATAACTTACCTAAGCCCCGGACCTATCGAATTGGTCAAAAATGAAAATTTCAAAAGTGCCCCTATTTCTGCTTTAAACTTTAGGTACCATTCCAAAATGTGTCACCGAGGTGACAGAAGTTGATTTCGGAGCATAATTTTTGAACAGGAGCTTTAACGGTTTTGTGACATATGATAACTTACCTAAGCCCCGTCCTATCGAATTGGTAAAAAATGAAAATTTTAAAAGTGCCCCAATTTCTGCTTTAAACTTTAGGTACCATTGCAATATGTATCACTGAGGTGACAGAAGTTGATTTTGGAGCATCATTTTTGAACAGGAGTTTTATCGATTTTGTGACATTTGATAACTTACCTAAGCCCCGGACCTATCGAACTGGTCAAAAATGAAAATTTTAAAAGTTCACCAATTTCTGCTTTAAACTTTAGGTACTATTCCAAAATGTATCACTGAGGTGACAGAAGTTGATTTCGGAGCATAATTTTTCAACAGGTGCTTTAACGGTATTGTGACATATGATAACTTACCTAAGTCCCGGACCTATCGAATTGGTCAAAAATGAAAATTTCAAAAGTGCCCCAATTTCTGCTTTAAACTTTAGGTACTATTCCAAAATGTATCACTGAGGTGACAGAAGTTGATTTTGGAGCATCATTTTTGAACAGGAGTTTTATCGATTTTGTGACATTTGATAACTTACCTAAGCCCCGGACCTATCGAACTGGTCAAAAATGAAAATTTTAAAAGTTCACCAATTTCTGCTTTAAACTTTAGGTACTATTCCAAAATGTATCACTGAGGTGACAGAAGTTGATTTCGGAGCATAATTTTTGAACAAGAGCTTTAACGGTTTTGTGACATATGATAGCTTACCTAAGCCCCGGACCTATCGAATTGGTCAAAAATGAAAATTTCAAAAGTGCCCCTATTTCTGCTTTAAACTTTAGGTACCATTCCAAAATGTATCACTGAGGTGACAGAAGTTGGCTTCTGAGCATCATTTTTGAACAGGAGCTTTAACGGTTCTGTGACATATGATAACTTACCTAAGCCCCGGACCTATCGAACTGGTCAAAAATGAAAAATGTAAAAGTTCCCCAATTTCTGCTTTAAACTTTAGGTACTATTCCAAAATGTATCACTGAGGTGACAGAAGTTGATTTTGGAGCATTATTTTTCAACAGGTGCTTTAACGGTATTGTGACATATGATAACTTACCTAAGCCCCGGACCTATCTCATTGGTCAAAAATGAAAATTTCAAAAGTGCCCCAATTTCTGCTTTAAACTTTAGGTACTATTCCAAAATGTATCACTGAGGTGACAGAAGTTGATTTTGGAGCATCATTTTTGAACAGGAGTTTTATCGATTTTGTGACATTTGATAACTTACCTAAGCCCCGGACCTATCGAACTGGTCAAAAATGAAAATTTTAAAAGTTCACCAATTTCTGCTTTAAACTTTAGGTACTATTCCAAAATGTATCACTGAGGTGACAGAAGTTGATTTCGGAGCATAATTTTTGAACAGGAGCTTTAATGGTTTTGTGACATATGATAACTTACCAAAGCCCCGGACCTATCGAATTGGTCAAAAATGAAAATTTCAAAAGTGCCCCTATTTCTGCTTTAAACTTTAGGTACCATTCCAAAATGTATCACTGAGGTGACAGAAGTTGGCTTCTGAGCATCATTTTTGAACAGGAGCTTTAACGGTTCTGTGACATATGATAACTTACCTAAGCCCCGGACCTATCGAATTGGTCAAAAATGAAAATTTCAAAAGTGCCCCTATTTCTGCTTTAAACTTTAGGTACCATTCCAAAATGTGTCACCGAGGTGACAGAAGTTGATTTCGGAGCATAATTTTTGAACAGGAGCTTTAACGGTTTTGTGACATATGATAACTTACCTAAGCCCCGGACCTATCGAATTGGTAAAAAATGAAAATTTTAAAAGTGCCCCAATTTCTGCTTTAAACTTTAGGTACCATTGCAATATGTAGCACTGAGGTGACAGAAGTTGATTTCGGAGCATAATTTTTGAACAGGAGCTTTAACGGTTTTGTGACATATGATAACTTACCTAAGCCCCGGACCTATCGAATTGGTCAAAAATGAAAAATGTAAAAGTTCCCCAATTTCTGCTTTAAACTTTAGGTACTATTCCAAAATGTATCACTGAGGTGACAGAAGTTGATTTTGGAGCATTATTTTTCAACAGGTGCTTTAACGGTATTGTGACATATGATAACTTACCTAAGCCCCGGACCTATCGAATTGGTCAAAAATGAAAATTTCAAAAGTGCCCCAATTTCTGCTTTAAACTTTAGGTACTATTCCAAAATGTATCACTGAGGTGACAGAAGTTGATTTTGGAGCATCATTTTTAAACAGGAGTTTTATCGATTTTGTGACATTTGATAACTTACCTAAGCCCCGGACCTATCGAACTGGTCAAAAATGAAAAATGTAAAAGTTCCCCAATTTCTGCTTTAAACTTTAGGTACTATTCCAAAATGTATCACTGAGGTGACAGAAGTTGATTTTGGAGCATTATTTTTCAACAGGTGCTTTAATGGTATTGTGACATATGATAACTTACCAAAGCCCCGGACCTATCGAATTGGTCAAAAATGAAAATTTCAAAAGTGCCCCAATTTCTGCTTTAAACTTTAGGTACTATTCCAAAATGTATCACTGAGGTGACAGAAGTTGACTTTGGAGCATCATTTTTGAACAGGAGTTTTATCGATTTTGTGACATATGATAACTTACCTAAGCCCCGGACCTATCGAATTGGTCAAAAATGAAAATTTCAAAAGTGCCCCAATTTCTGCTTTAAACTTTAGGTACTATTCCAAAATGTATCACTGAGGTGACAGAAGTTGATTTTGGAGCATCATTTTTGAACAGGAGTTTTATCGATTTTGTGACATTTGATAACTTACCTAAGCCCCGGACCTATCGAACTGGTCAAAAATGAAAATTTTAAAAGTTCACCAATTTCTGCTTTAAACTTTAGGTACTATTCCAAAATGTATCACTGAGGTGACAGAAGTTGATTTCGGAGCATAATTTTTGAACAGGAGCTTTAACGGTTTTGTGACATATGATAACTTACCTAAGCCCCGGACCTATCGAATTGGTCAAAAATGAAAATTTCAAAAGTGCCCCTATTTCTGCTTTAAACTTTAGGTACCATTCCAAAATGTATCACTGAGGTGACAGAAGTTGGCTTCTGAGCATCATTTTTGAACAGGAGCTTTAACGGTTCTGTGACATATGATAACTTACCTAAGCCCCGGACCTATCGAATTGGTCAAAAATGAAAATTTCAAAAGTGCCCCTATTTCTGCTTTAAACTTTAGGTACCATTCCAAAATGTGTCACCGAGGTGACAGAAGTTGATTTCGGAGCATAATTTTTGAACAGGAGCTTTAACGGTTTTGTGACATATGATAACTTACCTAAGCCCCGGACCTATCGAATTGGTCAAAAATGAAAATTTCAAAAGTGCCCCTATTTCTGCTTTAAACTTTAGGTACCATTCCAAAATGTATCACTGAGGTGACAGAAGTTGGCTTCTGAGCATCATTTTTGAACAGGAGCTTTAACGGTTCTGTGACATATGATAACTTACCTAAGCCCCGGACCTATCGAATTGGTCAAAAATGAAAATTTCAAAAGTGCCCCTATTTCTGCTTTAAACTTTAGGTACTATTCCAAAATGTATCACTGAGGTGACAGAAGTTGATTTTGGAGCATCATTTTTGAACAGGAGTTTTATCGATTTTGTGACATATGATAACTTACCTAAGCCCCGGACCTATCGAATTGGTTCTAAAATGAAAATTTCAAAAGTGCCCCAATTTCTGCTTTAAACTTTAGGTACTATTCCAAAATGTATCACTGAGGTGACAGAAGTTGATTTTGGAGCATCATTTTTGAACAGGAGTTTTATCGATTTTGTGACATTTGATAACTTACCTAAGCCCCGGACCTATCGAACTGGTCAAAAATGAAAATTTTAAAAGTTCACCAATTTCTGCTTTAAACTTTAGGTACTATTCCAAAATGTATCACTGAGGTGACAGAAGTTGATTTCGGAGCATAATTTTTCAACAGGTGCTTTAACGGTATTGTGACATATGATAACTTACCTAAGTCCCGGACCTATCGAATTGGTCAAAAATGAAAATTTCAAAAGTGCCCCAATTTCTGCTTTAAACTTTAGGTACTATTCCAAAATGTATCACTGAGGTGACAGAAGTTGATTTTGGAGCATCATTTTTGAACAGGAGCTTTAACGGTTTTGTGACATATGATAACTTACCTAAGCCCCGGACCTATCGAATTGGTCAAAAATGAAAAATGTAAAAGTTCCCCAATTTCTGCTTTAAACTTTAGGTACTATTCCAAAATGTATCACTGAGGTGACAGAAGTTGATTTTGGAGCATTATTTTTCAACAGGTGCTTTAACGGTATTGTGACATATGATAACTTACCTAAGCCCCGGACCTATCGAATTGGTCAAAAATGAAAATTTCAAAAGTGCCCCAATTTCTGCTTTAAACTTTAGGTACTATTCCAAAATGTATCACTGAGGTGACAGAAGTTGATTTTGGAGCATCATTTTTAAACAGGAGTTTTATCGATTTTGTGACATTTGATAACTTACCTAAGCCCCGGACCTATCGAACTGGTCAAAAATGAAAAATGTAAAAGTTCCCCAATTTCTGCTTTAAACTTTAGGTACTATTCCAAAATGTATCACTGAGGTGACAGAAGTTGATTTTGGAGCATTATTTTTCAACAGGTGCTTTAACGGTATTGTGACATATGATAACTTACCAAAGCCCCGGACCTATCGAATTGGTCAAAAATGAAAATTTCAAAAGTGCCCCAATTTCTGCTTTAAACTTTAGGTACTATTCCAAAATGTATCACTGAGGTGACAGAAGTTGATTTTGGAGCATCATTTTTGAACAGGAGTTTTATCGATTTTGTGACATTTGATAACTTACCTAAGCCCCGGACCTATCGAACTGGTCAAAAATGAAAATTTTAAAAGTTCACCAATTTCTGCTTTAAACTTTAGGTACTATTCCAAAATGTATCACTGAGGTGACAGAAGTTGATTTCGGAGCATAATTTTTCAACAGGTGCTTTAACGGTATTGTGACATATGATAACTTACCTAAGTCCCGGACCTATCGAATTGGTCAAAAATGAAAATTTCAAAAGTGCCCCAATTTCTGCTTTAAACTTTAGGTACTATTCCAAAATGTATCACTGAGGTGACAGAAGTTGATTTTGGAGCATCATTTTTGAACAGGAGTTTTATCGATTTTGTGACATTTGATAACTTACCTAAGCCCCGGACCTATCGAACTGGTCAAAAATGAAAATTTTAAAAGTTCACCAATTTCTGCTTTTAACTTTAGGTACTATTCCAAAATGTATCACTGAGGTGACAGAAGTTGATTTCGGAGCATAATTTTTGAACAGGAGCTTTAATGGTTTTGTGACATATGATAACTTACCAAAGCCCCGGACCTATCGAATTGGTCAAAAATGAAAATTTCAAAAGTGCCCCTATTTCTGCTTTAAACTTTAGGTACCATTCCAAAATGTATCACTGAGGTGACAGAAGTTGGCTTCTGAGCATCATTTTTGAACAGGAGCTTTAACGGTTCTGTGACATATGATAACTTACCTAAGCCCCGGACCTATCGAATTGGTCAAAAATGAAAATTTCAAAAGTGCCCCTATTTCTGCTTTAAACTTTAGGTACCATTCCAAAATGTGTCACCGAGGTGACAGAAGTTGATTTCGGAGCATAATTTTTGAACAGGAGCTTTAACGGTTTTGTGACATATGATAACTTACCTAAGCCCCGGACCTATCGAATTGGTCAAAAATGAAAATTTTAAAAGTGCCCCAATTTCTGCTTTAAACTTTAGGTACCATTGCAATATGTAGCACTGAGGTGACAGAAGTTGATTTCGGAGCATAATTTTTGAACAGGAGCTTTAACGGTTTTGTGACATATGATAACTTACCTAAGCCCCGGACCTATCGAATTGGTCAAAAATGAAAAATGTAAAAGTTCCCCAATTTCTGCTTTAAACTTTAGGTACTATTCCAAAATGTATCACTGAGGTGACAGAAGTTGATTTTGGAGCATTATTTTTCAACAGGTGCTTTAACGGTATTGTGACATATGATAACTTACCTAAGCCCCGGACCTATCGAATTGGTCAAAAATGAAAATTTCAAAAGTGCCCCAATTTCTGCTTTAAACTTTAGGTACTATTCCAAAATGTATCACTGAGGTGACAGAAGTTGATTTTGGAGCATCATTTTTAAACAGGAGTTTTATCGATTTTGTGACATTTGATAACTTACCTAAGCCCCGGACCTATCGAACTGGTCAAAAATGAAAAATGTAAAAGTTCCCCAATTTCTGCTTTAAACTTTAGGTACTATTCCAAAATGTATCACTGAGGTGACAGAAGTTGATTTTGGAGCATTATTTTTCAACAGGTGCTTTAACGGTATTGTGACATATGATAACTTACCAAAGCCCCGGACCTATCGAATTGGTCAAAAATGAAAATTTCAAAAGTGCCCCAATTTCTGCTTTAAACTTTAGGTACTATTCCAAAATGTATCACTGAGGTGACAGAAGTTGATTTTGGAGCATCATTTTTGAACAGGAGTTTTATCGATTTTGTGACATATGATAACTTACCTAAGCCCCGGACCTATCGAATTGGTCAAAAATGAAAATTTCAAAAGTGCCCCAATTTCTGCTTTAAACTTTAGGTACTATTACAAAATGTATCACTGAGGTGACAGAAGTTGATTTTGGAGCATCATTTTTGAACAGGAGTTTTATCGATTTTGTGACATTTGATAACTTACCTAAGCCCCGGACCTATCGAACTGGTCAAAAATGAAAATTTTAAAAGTTCACCAATTTCTGCTTTAAACTTTAGGTACTATTCCAAAATGTATCACTGAGGTGACAGAAGTTGATTTCGGAGCATAATTTTTGAACAGGAGCTTTAACGGTTTTGTGACATATGATAACTTACCTAAGCCCCGGACCTATCGAATTGGTGAAAAATGAAAATTTCAAAAGTGCCCCTATTTCTGCTTTAAACTTTAGGTACCATTCCAAAATGTATCACTGAGGTGACAGAAGTTGGCTTCTGAGCATCATTTTTGAACAGGAGCTTTAACGGTTCTGTGACATATGATAACTTACCTAAGCCCCAGACCTATCGAATTGGTCAAAAATGAAAATTTCAAAAGTGCCCCTATTTCTGCTTTAAACTTTAGGTACCATTGCAATATGTAGCACTGAGGTGACAGAAGTTGATTTCGGAGCATAATTTTTGAACAGGAGCTTTAACGGTTTTGTGACATATGATAACTTACCTAAGCCCCGGACCTATCGAATTGGTCAAAAATGAAAATTTCAAAAGTGCCCCTATTTCTGCTTTAAACTTTAGGTACCATTGCAATATGTAGCACTGAGGTGACAGAAGTTGATTTCGGAGCATAATTTTTGTACAGGAGCTTTAACGGTTTTGTGACATATGATAACTTACCTAAGCCCCGGACCTATCGAATTGGTCAAAAATGAAAATTTCAAAAGTGCCCCTATTTCTGCTTTAAACTTTAGGTACCATTCCAAAATGTATCACTGAGGTGACAGAAGTTGATTTCGGAGCATAATTTTTGAACAGGAGCTTTAACGGTTTTGTGAAATATGATAGCTTACCTAAGCCCCGGACCTATCGAACTGGTCAAAAATGAAAATTTTAAATGTTCACCAATTTCTGCTTTAAACTTTAGGTACTATTCCAAAATGTATCACTGAGGTGACAGAAGTTGATTTCGGAGCATAATTTTTGAACAGGAGCTTTAACGGTTTTGTGACATATGATAACTTACCTAAGCCCCGGACCTATCGAATTGGTCAAAAATGAAAAATGTAAAAGTTCCCCAATTTCTGCTTTAAACTTTAGGTACTATTCCAAAATGTATCACTGAGGTGACAGAAGTTTTTCAACAGGTGCTTTAACGGTATTGTGACATATGATAACTTACCTAAGTCCCGGACCTATCGAATTGGTCAAAAATGAAAATTTCAAAAGTGCCCCAATTTCTGCTTTAAACTTTAGGTACTATTCCAAAATGTATCACTGAGGTGACAGAAGTTGATTTTGGAGCATCATTTTTGAACAGGAGTTTTATCGATTTTGTGACATTTGATAACTTACCTAAGCCCCGGACCTATCGAACTGGTCAAAAATGAAAATTTTAAAAGTTCACCAATTTCTGCTTTAAACTTTAGGTACTATTCCAAAATGTATCACTGAGGTGACAGAAGTTGATTTCGGAGCATAATTTTTGAACAAGAGCTCTAACGGTTTTGTGACATATGATAACTTACCTAAGCCCCGGACCTATCGAATTGGTCAAAAATGAAAATTTCAAAAGTGCCCCTATTTCTGCTTTAAACTTTAGGTACCATTCCAAAATGTATCACTGAGGTGACAGAAGTTGGCTTCTGAGCATCATTTTTGAACAGGAGCTTTAACGGTTTTGTGACATATGATAACTTACCTAAGCCCCGGACCTATCGAATTGGTCAAAAATGAAAATTTCAAAAGTGCCCCTATTTCTGCTTTAAACTTTAGGTACTATTCCAAAATGTATCACTGAGGTGACAGAAGTTGATTTCGGAGCATAATTTTTGAACAAGAGCTCTAACGGTTTTGTGACATATGATAACTTACCTAAGCCCCGGACCTATCGAATTGGTCAAAAATGAAAATTTCAAAAGTGCCCCTATTTCTGCTTTAAACTTTAGGTACCATTCCAAAATGTATCACTGAGGTGACAGAAGTTGGCTTCTGAGCATCATTTTTGAACAAGAGCTCTAACGGTTTTGTGACATATGATAACTTACCTAAGCCCCGGACCTATCGAATTGGTCAAAAATGAAAATTTCAAAAGTGCCCCTATTTCTGCTTTAAACTTTAGGTACCATTCCAAAATGTATCACTGAGGTGACAGAAGTTGGCTTCTGAGCATCATTTTTGAACAGGAGTTTTATCGATTTTGTGACATATGATAACTTACCTAAGCCCCGGACCTATCGAATTGGTCAAAAATGAAAATTTCAAAAGTGCCCCAATTTCTGCTTTAAACTTTAGGTACTATTCCAAAATGTATCACTGAGGTGACAGAAGTTGATTTTGGAGCATCATTTTTGAACAGGAGTTTTATCGATTTTGTGACATTTGATAACTTACCTAAGCCCCGGACCTATCGAACTGGTCAAAAATGAAAATTTCAAAAGTGCCCCTATTTCTGCTTTAAACTTTAGGTACCATTCCAAAATGTATCACCGAGGTGACAGAAGTTGATTTCGGAGCATAATTTTTGAACAGGAGCTTTAACGGTTTTGTGACATATGATAACTTACCTAAGCCCCGGACCTATCGAATTGGTCAAAAATGAAAAATGTAAAAGTTCCCCAATTTCTGCTTTAAACTTTAGGTACTATTCCAAAATGTATCACTGAGGTGACAGAAGTTGATTTTGGAGCATTATTTTTCAACAGGTGCTTTAACGGTATTGTGACATATGATAACTTACCTAAGCCCCGGACCTATCGAATTGGTCAAAAATGAAAATTTCAAAAGTGCCCCAATTTCTGCTTTAAACTTTAGGTACTATTCCAAAATGTATCACTGAGGTGACAGAAGTTGATTTTGGAGCATCATTTTTAAACAGGAGTTTTATCGATTTTGTGACATTTGATAACTTACCTAAGCTCCGGACCTATCGAACTGGTCAAAAATGAAAAATGTAAAAGTTCCCCAATTTCTGCTTTAAACTTTAGGTACTATTCCAAAATGTATCACTGAGGTGACAGAAGTTGATTTTGGAGCATTATTTTTCAACAGGTGCTTTAACGGTATTTTGACATATGATAACTTACCAAAGCCCCGGACCTATCGAATTGGTCAAAAATGAAAATTTCAAAAGTGCCCCAATTTCTGCTTTAAACTTTAGGTACTATTCCAAAATGTATCACTGAGGTGACAGAAGTTGATTTTGGAGCATCATTTTTGAACAGGAGTTTTATCGATTTTGTGACATTTGATAACTTACCTAAGCCCCGGACCTATCGAACTGGTCAAAAATGAAAATTTTAAAAGTTCACCAATTTCTGCTTTAAACTTTAGGTACTATTCCAAAATGTATCACTGAGGTGACAGAAGTTGATTTCGGAGCATAATTTTTGAACAGGAGCTTTAACGGTTTTGTGACATATGATAACTTACCTAAGCCCCGGACCTATCGAATTGGTCAAAAATGAAAATTTCAAAAGTGCCCCTATTTCTGCTTTAAACTTTAGGTACCATTCCAAAATGTATCACTGAGGTGACAGAAGTTGGCTTCTGAGCATCATTTTTGAACAGGAGCTTTAACGGTTCTGTGACATATGATAACTTACCTAAGCCCCGGACCTATCGAATTGGTCAAAAATGAAAATTTCAAAAGTGCCCCTATTTCTGCTTTAAACTTTAGGTACCATTCCAAAATGTGTCACCGAGGTGACAGAAGTTGATTTCGGAGCATAATTTTTGAACAGGAGCTTTAACGGTTTTGTGACATATGATAACTTACCTAAGCCCCGGACCTATCGAATTGGTCAAAAATGAAAATTTTAAAAGTGCCCCAATTTCTGCTTTAAACTTTAGGTACCATTGCAATATGTAGCACTGAGGTGACAGAAGTTGATTTCGGAGCATAATTTTTGAACAGGAGCTTTAACGGTTTTGTGACATATGATAACTTACCTAAGCCCCGGACCTATCGAATTGGTCAAAAATGAAAAATGTAAAAGTTCCCCAATTTCTGCTTTAAACTTTAGGTACTATTCCAAAATGTATCACTGAGGTGACAGAAGTTGATTTTGGAGCATTATTTTTCAACAGGTGCTTTAACGGTATTGTGACATATGATAACTTACCTAAGCCCCGGACCTAACGAATTGGTCAAAAATGAAAATTTCAAAAGTGCCCCAATTTCTGCTTTAAACTTTAGGTACTATTCCAAAATGTATCACTGAGGTGACAGAAGTTGATTTTGGAGCATCATTTTTGAACAGGAGTTTTATCGATTTTGTGACATTTGATAACTTACCTAAGCCCCGGACCTATCGAACTGGTCAAAAATGAAAATTTTAAAAGTTCACCAATTTCTGCTTTAAACTTTAGGTACTATTCCAAAATGTATCACTGAGGTGACAGAAGTTGATTTCGGAGCATAATTTTTGAACAAGAGCTTTAACGGTTTTGTGACATATGATAACTTACCTAAGCCCCGGACCTATCGAATTGGTCAAAAATGAAAATTTCAAAAGTGCCCCTATTTCTGCTTTAAACTTTAGGTACCATTCCAAAATGTATCACTGAGGTGAAAGAAGTTGGCTTCTGAGCATCATTTTTGAACAGGAGCTTTAACGGTTCTGTGACATATGATAACTTACCTAAGCCCCGGACCTATCGAATTGGTCAAAAATGAAAATTTTAAAAGTGCCCCAATTTCTGCTTTAAACTTTAGGTACCATTGCAATATGTAGCACTGAGGTGACAGAAGTTGATTTCGGAGCATAATTTTTGAACAGGAGCTTTAACGGTTTTGTGACATATGATAACTTACCTAAGCCCCGGACCTATCGAATTGGTCAAAAATTAAAAATGTAAAAGTTCCCCAATTTCTGCTTTAAACTTTAGGTACTATTCCAAAATGTATCACTGAGGTGACAGAAGTTGATTTTGGAGCATTATTTTTCAACAGGTGCTTTAACGGTATTGTGACATATGATAACTTACCTAAGCCCCGGACCTATCTCATTGGTCAAAAATGAAAATTTCAAAAGTGCCCCAATTTCTGCTTTAAACTTTAGGTACTATTCCAAAATGTATCACTGAGGTGACAGAAGTTGATTTTGGAGCATCATTTTTGAACAGGAGTTTTATCGATTTTGTGACATTTGATAACTTACCTAAGCCCCGGACCTATCGAACTGGTCAAAAATGAAAATTTTGAAAGTTCACCAATTTCTGCTTTAAACTTTAGGTACTATTCCAAAATGTATCACTGAGGTGACAGAAGTTGATTTCGGAGCATAATTTTTGAACAGGAGCTTTAATGGTTTTGTGACATATGATAACTTACCAAAGCCCCGGACCTATCGAATTGGTCAAAAATGAAAATTTCAAAAGTGCCCCTATTTCTGCTTTAAACTTTAGGTACCATTCCAAAATGTATCACTGAGGTGACAGAAGTTGGCTTCTGAGCATCATTTTTGAACAGGAGCTTTAACGGTTCTGTGACATATGATAACTTACCTAAGCCCCGGACCTATCGAACTGGTCAAAAATGAAAAATGTAAAAGTTCCCCAATTTCTGCTTTAAACTTTAGGTACTATTCCAAAATGTATCACTGAGGTGACAGAAGTTGATTTTGGAGCATTATTTTTCAACAGGTGCTTTAACGGTATTGTGACATATGATAACTTACCAAAGCCCCGGACCTATCGAATTGGTCAAAAATGAAAATTTCAAAAGTGCCCCAATTTCTGCTTTAAACTTTAGGTACTATTCCAAAATGTATCACTGAGGTGACAGAAGTTGATTTTGGAGCATCATTTTTGAACAGGAGTTTTATCGATTTTGTGACATATGATAAGTTACCTAAGCCCCGGACCTATCGAATTGGTCAAAAATGAAAATTTCAAAAGTGCCCCAATTTCTGCTTTAAACTTTAGGTACTATTCCAAAATGTATCACTGAGGTGACAGAAGTTGATTTTGGAGCATCATTTTTGAACAGGAGTTTTATCGATTTTGTGACATTTGATAACTTACCTAAGCCCCGGACCTATCGAACTGGTCAAAAATGAAAATTTCAAAAGTGCCCCTATTTCTGCTTTAAACTTTAGGTACCATTCCAAAATGTATCACTGAGGTGACAGAAGTTGGCTTCTGAGCATCATTTTTGAACAGGAGCTTTAACGGTTCTGTGACATATGATAACTTACCTAAGCCCCGGACCTATCGAATTGGTCAAAAATGAAAATTTCAAAAGTGCCCCTATTTCTGCTTTAAACTTTAGGTACCATTCCATAATGTGTCACCGAGGTGACAGAAGTTGATTTCGGAGCATAATTTTTGAACAGGAGCTTTAACGGTTTTGTGACATATGATAACTTACCTAAGCCCCGGACCTATCGAATTGGTCAAAAATGAAAAATGTAAAAGTTCCCCAATTTCTGCTTTAAACTTTAGGTACTATTCCAAAATGTATCACTGAGGTGACAGAAGTTGATTTTGGAGCATTATTTTTCAACAGGTGCTTTAACGGTATTGTGACATATGATAACTTACCTAAGCCCCGGACCTATCGAATTGGTCAAAAATGAAAATTTCAAAAGTGCCCCAATTTCTGCTTTAAACTTTAGGTACTATTCCAAAATGTATCACTGAGGTGACAGAAGTTGATTTTGGAGCATCATTTTTGAACAGGAGTTTTATCGATTTTGTGACATTTGATAACTTACCTAAGCCCCGGACCTATCGAACTGGTCAAAAATGAAAATTTTAAAAGTTCACCAATTTCTGCTTTAAACTTTAGGTACTATTCCAAAATGTATCACTGAGGTGACAGAAGTTGATTTCGGAGCATAATTTTTCAACAGGTGCTTTAACGGTATTGTGACATATGATAACTTACCTAAGTCCCGGACCTATCGAATTAGTCAAAAATGAAAATTTCAAAAGTGCCCCAATTTCTGCTTTAAACTTTAGGTACTATTCCAAAATGTATCACTGAGGTGACAGAAGTTGATTTCGGAGCATAATTTTTGAACAGGAGCTTTAATGGTTTTGTGACATATGATAACTTATCAAAGCCCCGGACCTATCGAATTGGTCAAAAATGAAAATTTCAAAAGTGCCCCTATTTCTGCTTTAAACTTTAGGTACCATTCCAAAATGTATCACTGAGGTGACAGAAGTTGGCTTCTGAGCATCATTTTTGAACAGGAGCTTTAACGGTTCTGTGACATATGATAACTTACCTAAGCCCCGGACCTATCGAATTGGTCAAAAATGAAAATTTCAAAAGTGCCCCTATTTCTGCTTTAAACTTTAGGTACCATTGCAATATGTAGCACTGAGGTGACAGAAGTTGATTTCGGAGCATAATTTTTGAACAGGAGCTTTAACGGTTTTGTGACATATGATAACTTACCTAAGCCCCGGACCTATCGAATTGGTCAAAAATGAAAAATGTAAAAGTTCCCCAATTTCTGCTTTAAACTTTAGGTACTATTCCAAAATGTATCACTGAGGTGACAGAAGTTGATTTTGGAGCATTATTTTTCAACAGGTGCTTTAACGGTATTGTGACATATGATAACTTACCTAAGCCCCGGACCTATCGAATTGGTCAAAAATGAAAATTTCAAAAGTGCCCCAATTTCTGCTTTAAACTTTAGGTACTATTCCAAAATGTATAATTGAGGTGACAGAAGTTGATTTCGGAGCATAATTTTTCAACAGGTGCTTTAACGGTATTGTGACATATGATAACTTACCTAAGTCCCGGACCTATCGAATTGGTCAAAAATGAAAATTTCAAAAGTGCCCCAATTTCTGCTTTAAACTTTAGGCACTATTCCAAAATGTATCACTGAGGTGACAGAAGTTGATTTTGGAGCATCATTTTTGAACAGGAGTTTTATCGATTTTGTGACATTTGATAACTTACCTAAGCCCCGGACCTATCGAACTGGTCAAAAATGAAAATTTTAAAAGTTCACCAATTTCTGCTTTAAACTTTAGGTACTATTCCAAAATGTATCACTGAGGTGACAGAAGTTGATTTCGGAGCATAATTTTTGAACAAGAGCTTTAACGGTTTTGTGACATATGATAACTTACCTAAGCCCCGGACCTATCGAATTGGTCAAAAATGAAAATTTCAAAAGTGCCCCTATTTCTGCTTTAAACTTTAGGTACCATTCCAAAATGTATCACTGAGGTGACAGAAGTTGGCTTCTGAGCATCATTTTTTAACAGGAGCTTTAACGGTTCTGTGACATATGATAACTTACCTAAGCCCCGGACCTATCGAATTGGTCAAAAATGAAAATTTTAAAAGTGCCCCAATTTCTGCTTTAAACTTTAGGTACCATTGCAATATGTAGCACTGAGGTGACAGAAGTTGATTTCGGAGCATAATTTTTGAACAGGAGCTTTAACGGTTTTGTGACATATGATAACTTACCTAAGCCCCGGACCTATCGAATTGGTCAAAAATTAAAAATGTAAAAGTTCCCCAATTTCTGCTTTAAACTTTAGGTACTATTCCAAAATGTATCACTGAGGTGACAGAAGTTGATTTTGGAGCATTATTTTTCAACAGGTGCTTTAACGGTATTGTGACATATGATAACTTACCTAAGCCCCGGACCTATCTCTTTGGTCAAAAATGAAAATTTCAAAAGTGCCCCAATTTCTGCTTTAAACTTTAGGTACTATTCCAAAATGTATCACTGAGGTGACAGAAGTTGATTTTGGAGCATCATTTTTGAACAGGAGTTTTATCGATTTTGTGACATATGATAAGTTACCTAAGCCCCGGACCTATCGAATTGGTCAAAAATGAAAATTTCAAAAGTGCCCCAATTTCTGCTTTAAACTTTAGGTACTATTCCAAAATGTATCACTGAGGTGACAGAAGTTGATTTCGGAGCATAATTTTTGAACAGGAGCTTTAACGGTTTTGTGACATATGATAACTTACCTAAGCCCCGGACCTATCGAATTGGTCAAAAATGAAAATTTCAAAAGTGCCCCTATTTCTGCTTTAAACTTTAGGTACCATTCCAAAATGTATCACTGAGGTGACAGAAGTTGGCTTCTGAGCATCATTTTTGAACAGGAGCTTTAACGGTTCTGTGACATATGATAACTTACCTAAGCCCCGGACCTATCGAATTGGTCAAAAATGAAAATTTCAAAAGTGCCCCTATTTCTGCTTTAAACTTTAGGTACCATTCCAAAATGTGTCACCGAGGTGACAGAAGTTGATTTCGGAGCATAATTTTTGAACAGGAGCTTTAACGGTTTTGTGACATATGATAACTTACCTAAGCCCCGGACCTATCGAATTGGTCAAAAATGAAAAATGTAAAAGTTCCCCAATTTCTGCTTTAAACTTTAGGTACTATTCCAAAATGTATCACTGAGGTGACAGAAGTTGATTTTGGAGCATTATTTTTCAACAGGAGCTTTAACGGTTTTGTGACATATGATAACTTACCTAAGCCCCGGACCTATCGAATTGGTCAAAAATGAAAATTTCAAAAGTGCCCCAATTTCTGCTTTAAACTTTAGGTACTATTCCAAAATGTATCACTGAGGTGACAGAAGTTGATTTTGGAGCATCATTTTTAAACAGGAGTTTTATCGATTTTGTGACATTTGATAACTTACCTAAGCTCCGGACCTATCGAACTGGTCAAAAATGAAAAATGTAAAAGTTCCCCAATTTCTGCTTTAAACTTTAGGTACTATTCCAAAATGTATCACTGAGGTGACAGAAGTTGATTTTGGAGCATCATTTTTGAACAGGAGTTTTATCGATTTTGTGACATTTGATAACTTACCTAAGCCCCGGACCTATCGAATTGGTCAAAAATGAAAAATGTAAAAGTTCCCCAATTTCTGCTTTAAACTTTAGGTACTATTCCAAAATGTATCACTGAGGTGACAGAAGTTGATTTTGGAGCATTATTTTTCAACAGGTGCTTTAACGGTATTGTGACATATGATAACTTACCAAAGCCCCGGACCTATCGAATTGGTCAAAAATGAAAATTTCAAAAGTGCCCCAATTTCTGCTTTAAACTTTAGGTACTATTCCAAAATGTATCACTGAGGTGACAGAAGTTGATTTTGGAGCATCATTTTTGAACAGGAGTTTTATCGATTTTGTGACATATGATAACTTACCTAAGCCCCGGACCTATCGAATTGGTCAAAAATGAAAATTTCAAAAGTGCCCCAATTTCTGCTTTAAACTTTAGGTACTATTCCAAAATGTATCACTGAGGTGACAGAAGTTGATTTTGGAGCATCATTTTTGAACAGGAGTTTTATCGATTTTGTGACATTTGATAACTTACCTAAGCCCCGGACCTATCGAACTGGTCAAAAATGAAAATTTCAAAAGTGCCCCTATTTCTGCTTTAAACTTTAGGTACCATTCCAAAATGTATCACCGAGGTGACAGAAGTTGATTTCGGAGCATAATTTTTGAACAGGAGCTTTAACGGTTTTGTGACATATGATAACTTACCTAAGCCCCGGACCTATCGAATTGGTCAAAAATGAAAAATGTAAAAGTTCCCCAATTTCTGCTTTAAACTTTAGGTACTATTCCAAAATGTATCACTGAGGTGACAGAAGTTGATTTTGGAGCATTATTTTTCAACAGGAGCTTTAACGGTTTTGTGACATATGATAACTTACCTAAGCCCCGGACCTATCGAATTGGTCAAAAATGAAAATTTCAAAAGTGCCCCAATTTCTGCTTTAAACTTTAGGTACTATTCCAAAATGTATCACTGAGGTGACAGAAGTTGATTTTGGAGCATCATTTTTAAACAGGAGTTTTATCGATTTTGTGACATTTGATAACTTACCTAAGCTCCGGACCTATCGAACTGGTCAAAAATGAAAAATGTAAAAGTTCCCCAATTTCTGCTTTAAACTTTAGGTACTATTCCAAAATGTATCACTGAGGTGACAGAAGTTGATTTTGGAGCATTATTTTTCAACAGGTGCTTTAACGGTATTTTGACATATGATAACTTACCAAAGCCCCGGACCTATCGAATTGGTCAAAAATGAAAATTTCAAAAGTGCCCCAATTTCTGCTTTAAACTTTAGGTACTATTCCAAAATGTATCACTGAGGTGACAGAAGTTGATTTTGGAGCATCATTTTTGAACAGGAGTTTTATCGATTTTGTGACATATGATAACTTACCTAAGCCCCGGACCTATCGAATTGGTCAAAAATGAAAATTTCAAAAGTGCCCCAATTTCTGCTTTAAACTTTAGGTACTATTCCAAAATGTATCACTGAGGTGACAGAAGTTGATTTTGGAGCATCATTTTTGAACAGGAGTTTTATCGATTTTGTGACATTTGATAACTTACCTAAGCCCCGGACCTATCGAACTGGTCAAAAATGAAAATTTTAAAAGTTCACCAATTTCTGCTTTAAACTTTAGGTACTATTCCAAAATGTATCACTGAGGTGACAGAAGTTGATTTCGGAGCATAATTTTTGAACAGGAGCTTTAACGGTTTTGTGACATATGATAACTTACCTAAGCCCCGGACCTATCGAATTGGTCAAAAATGAAAATTTCAAAAGTGCCCCTATTTCTGCTTTAAACTTTAGGTACCATTCCAAAATGTATCACTGAGGTGACAGAAGTTGGCTTCTGAGCATCATTTTTGAACAGGAGCTTTAACGGTTCTGTGACATATGATAACTTACCTAAGCCCCGGACCTATCGAATTGGTCAAAAATGAAAATTTCAAAAGTGCCCCTATTTCTGCTTTAAACTTTAGGTACCATTCCAAAATGTGTCACCGAGGTGACAGAAGTTGATTTCGGAGCATAATTTTTGAACAGGAGCTTTAACGGTTTTGTGACATATGATAACTTACCTAAGCCCCGGACCTATCGAATTGGTCAAAAATGAAAATTTTAAAAGTGCCCCAATTTCTGCTTTAAACTTTAGGTACCATTGCAATATGTAGCACTGAGGTGACAGAAGTTGATTTCGGAGCATAATTTTTGAACAGGAGCTTTAACGGTTTTGTGACATATGATAACTTACCTAAGCCCCGGACCTATCGAATTGGTCAAAAATTAAAAATGTAAAAGTTCCCCAATTTCTGCTTTAAACTTTAGGTACTATTCCAAAATGTATCACTGAGGTGACAGAAGTTGATTTTGGAGCATTATTTTTCAACA
Source organism: Pseudophryne corroboree (assembly GCF_028390025.1). Classification (NCBI taxonomy): domain Eukaryota; kingdom Metazoa; phylum Chordata; class Amphibia; order Anura; family Myobatrachidae; genus Pseudophryne; species Pseudophryne corroboree. The sequence continues at coordinate 23,814 of NW_026969437.1, forward strand.
GGTGCTTTAACGGTATTGTGACATATGATAACTTACCTAAGCCCCGGACCTATCTCATTGGTCAAAAATGAAAATTTCAAAAGTGCCCCAATTTCTGCTTTAAACTTTAGGTACTATTCCAAAATGTATCACTGAGGTGACAGAAGTTGATTTTGGAGCATCATTTTTGAACAGGAGTTTTATCGATTTTGTGACATTTGATAACTTACCTAAGCCCCGGACCTATCGAACTGGTCAAAAATGAAAATTTTAAAAGTTCACCAATTTCTGCTTTAAACTTTAGGTACTATTCCAAAATGTATCACTGAGGTGACAGAAGTTGATTTCGGAGCATAATTTTTGAACAGGAGCTTTAATGGTTTTGTGACATATGATAACTTACCAAAGCCCCGGACCTATCGAATTGGTCAAAAATGAAAATTTCAAAAGTGCCCCAATTTCTGCTTTAAACTTTAGGTACTATTCCAAAATGTATCACTGAGGTGACAGAAGTTGATTTTGGAGCATCATTTTTGAACAGGAGTTTTATCGATTTTGTGACATATGATAAGTTACCTAAGCCCCGGACCTATCGAATTGGTCAAAAATGAAAATTTCAAAAGTGCCCCTATTTCTGCTTTAAACTTTAGGTACCATTCCAAAATGTATCACTGAGGTGACAGAAGTTGGCTTCTGAGCATCATTTTTGAACAGGAGCTTTAACGGTTCTGTGACATATGATAACTTACCTAAGCCCCGGACCTATCGAATTGGTCAAAAATGAAAATTTCAAAAGTGCCCCTATTTCTGCTTTAAACTTTAGGTACCATTCCAAAATGTGTCACCGAGGTGACAGAAGTTGATTTCGGAGCATAATTTTTGAACAGGAGCTTTAACGGTTTTGTGACATATGATAACTTACCTAAGCCCCGGACCTATCGAATTGGTCAAAAATGAAAAATGTAAAAGTTCCCCAATTTCTGCTTTAAACTTTAGGTACTATTCCAAAATGTATCACTGAGGTGACAGAAGTTGATTTTGGAGCATTATTTTTCAACAGGTGCTTTAACGGTATTGTGACATATGATAACTTACCTAAGCCCCGGACCTATCGAATTGGTCAAAAATGAAAATTTCAAAAGTGCCCCAATTTCTGCTTTAAACTTTAGGTACTATTCCAAAATGTATCACTGAGGTGACAGAAGTTGATTTTGGAGCATCATTTTTAAACAGGAGTTTTATCGATTTTGTGACATTTGATAACTTACCTAAGCCCCGGACCTATCGAACTGGTCAAAAATGAAAAATGTAAAAGTTCCCCAATTTCTGCTTTAAACTTTAGGTACTATTCCAAAATGTATCACTGAGGTGACAGAAGTTGATTTTGGAGCATTATTTTTCAACAGGTGCTTTAACGGTATTGTGACATATGATAACTTACCAAAGCCCCGGACCTATCGAATTGGTCAAAAATGAAAATTTCAAAAGTGCCCCAATTTCTGCTTTAAACTTTAGGTACTATTCCAAAATGTATCACTGAGGTGACAGAAGTTGATTTTGGAGCATCATTTTTGAACAGGAGTTTTATCGATTTTGTGACATATGATAACTTACCTAAGCCCCGGACCTATCGAATTGGTCAAAAATGAAAATTTCAAAAGTGCCCCAATTTCTGCTTTAAACTTTAGGTACTATTCCAAAATGTATCACTGAGGTGACAGAAGTTGATTTTGGAGCATCATTTTTGAACAGGAGTTTTATCGATTTTGTGACATTTGATAACTTACCTAAGCCCCGGACCTATCGAACTGGTCAAAAATGAAAATTTTAAAAGTTCACCAATTTCTGCTTTAAACTTTAGGTACTATTCCAAAATGTATCACTGAGGTGACAGAAGTTGATTTCGGAGCATAATTTTTCAACAGGTGCTTTAACGGTATTGTGACATATGATAACTTACCTAAGTCCCGGACCTATCGAATTAGTCAAAAATGAAAATTTCAAAAGTGCCCCAATTTCTGCTTTAAACTTTAGGTACTATTCCAAAATGTATCACTGAGGTGACAGAAGTTGATTTCGGAGCATAATTTTTGAACAGGAGCTTTAATGGTTTTGTGACATATGATAACTTACCAAAGCCCCGGACCTATCGAATTGGTCAAAAATGAAAATTTCAAAAGTGCCCCTATTTCTGCTTTAAACTTTAGGTACCATTCCAAAATGTATCACTGAGGTGACAGAAGTTGGCTTCTGAGCATCATTTTTGAACAGGAGCTTTAACGGTTCTGTGACATATGATAACTTACCTAAGCCCCGGACCTATCGAATTGGTCAAAAATGAAAATTTCAAAAGTGCCCCTATTTCTGCTTTAAACTTTAGGTACCATTCCAAAATGTGTCACCGAGGTGACAGAAGTTGATTTCGGAGCATAATTTTTGAACAGGAGCTTTAACGGTTTTGTGACATATGATAACTTACCTAAGCCCCGGACCTATCGAATTGGTCAAAAATGAAAATTTCAAAAGTGCCCCAATTTCTGCTTTAAACTTTAGGTACTATTCCAAAATGTATCACTGAGGTGACAGAAGTTGATTTTGGAGCATCATTTTTGAACAGGAGTTTTATCGATTTTGTGACATATGATAACTTACCTAAGCCCCGGACCTATCGAATTGGTCAAAAATGAAAATTTCAAAAGTGCCCCAATTTCTGCTTTAAACTTTAGGTACTATTCCAAAATGTATCACTGAGGTGACAGAAGTTGATTTTGGAGCATCATTTTTGAACAGGAGTTTTATCGATTTTGTGACATTTGATAACTTACCTAAGCCCCGGACCTATCGAACTGGTCAAAAATGAAAATTTTAAAAGTTCACCAATTTCTGCTTTAAACTTTAGGTACCATTCCAAAATGTATCACTGAGGTGACAGAAGTTGGCTTCTGAGCATCATTTTTGAACAGGAGCTTTAACGGTTCTGTGACATATGATAACTTACCTAAGCCCCGGACCTATCGAATTGGTCAAAAATGAAAATTTCAAAAGTGCCCCTATTTCTGCTTTAAACTTTAGGTACCATTCCAAAATGTGTCACCGAGGTGACAGAAGTTGATTTCGGAGCATAATTTTTGAACAGGAGCTTTAACGGTTTTGTGACATATGATAACTTACCTAAGCCCCGGACCTATCGAATTGGTCAAAAATGAAAAATGTAAAAGTTCCCCAATTTCTGCTTTAAACTTTAGGTACTATTCCAAAATGTATCACTGAGGTGACAGAAGTTGATTTTGGAGCATTATTTTTCAACAGGTGCTTTAACGGTATTGTGACATATGATAACTTACCTAAGCCCCGGACCTATCGAATTGGTCAAAAATGAAAATTTCAAAAGTGCCCCAATTTCTGCTTTAAACTTTAGGTACTATTCCAAAATGTATCACTGAGGTGACAGAAGTTGATTTTGGAGCATCATTTTTAAACAGGAGTTTTATCGATTTTGTGACATTTGATAACTTACCTAAGCCCCGGACTTATCGAACTGGTCAAAAATGAAAAATGTAAAAGTTCCCCAATTTCTGCTTTAAACTTTAGGTACTATTCCAAAATGTATCACTGAGGTGACAGAAGTTGATTTTGGAGCATTATTTTTCAACAGGTGCTTTAACGGTATTGTGACATATGATAACTTACCAAAGCCCCGGACCTATCGAATTGGTCAAAAATGAAAATTTCAAAAGTGCCCCAATTTCTGCTTTAAACTTTAGGTACTATTCCAAAATGTATCACTGAGGTGACAGAAGTTGATTTTGGAGCATCATTTTTGAACAGGAGTTTTATCGATTTTGTGACATATGATAACTTACCTAAGCCCCGGACCTATCGAATTGGTCAAAAATGAAAATTTCAAAAGTGCCCCAATTTCTGCTTTAAACTTTAGGTACTATTCCAAAATGTATCACTGAGGTGACAGAAGTTGATTTTGGAGCATCATTTTTGAACAGGAGTTTTATCGATTTTGTGACATTTGATAACTTACCTAAGCCCCGGACCTATCGAACTGGTCAAAAATGAAAATTTTAAAAGTTCACCAATTTCTGCTTTAAACTTTAGGTACTATTCCAAAATGTATCACTGAGGTGACAGAAGTTGATTTCGGAGCATAATTTTTCAACAGGTGCTTTAACGGTATTGTGACATATGATAACTTACCTAAGTCCCGGACCTATCGAATTGGTCAAAAATGAAAATTTCAAAAGTGCCCCAATTTCTGCTTTAAACTTTAGGTACTATTCCAAAATGTATCACTGAGGTGACAGAAGTTGATTTTGGAGCATCATTTTTGAACATGAGTTTTATCGATTTTGTGACATTTGATAACTTACCTAAGCCCCGGACCTATCGAACTGGTCAAAAATGAAAATTTTAAAAGTTCACCAATTTCTGCTTTAAACTATAGGTACTATTCCAAAATGTATCACTGAGGTGACAGAAGTTGATTTCGGAACATAATTTTTGAACAGGAGCTTTAATGGTTTTGTGACATATGATAACTTACCAAAGCCCCGGACCTATCGAATTGGTCAAAAATGAAAATTTCAAAAGTGCCCCTATTTCTGCTTTAAACTTTAGGTACCATTCCAAAATGTATCACTGAGGTGACAGAAGTTGGCTTCTGAGCATCATTTTTGAACAGGAGCTTTAACGGTTCTGTGACATATGATAACTTACCTAAGCCCCGGACCTATCGAATTGGTCAAAAATGAAAATTTCAAAAGTGCCCCTATTTCTGCTTTAAACTTTAGGTACCATTCCAAAATGTGTCACCGAGGTGACAGAAGTTGATTTCGGAGCATAATTTTTGAACAGGAGCTTTAACGGTTTTGTGACATATGATAACTTACCTAAGCCCCGGACCTATCGAATTGGTCAAAAATGAAAATTTTAAAAGTGCCCCAATTTCTGCTTTAAACTTTAGGTACCATTGCAATATGTAGCACTGAGGTGACAGAAGTTGATTTCGGAGCATAATTTTTGAACAGGAGCTTTAACGGTTTTGTGACATATGATAACTTACCTAAGCCCCGGACCTATCGAATTGGTCAAAAATGAAAAATGTAAAAGTTCCCCAATTTCTGCTTTAAACTTTAGGTACTATTCCAAAATGTATCACTGAGGTGACAGAAGTTGATTTTGGAGCATTATTTTTCAACAGGTGCTTTAACGGTATTGTGACATATGATAACTTACCTAAGCCCCGGACCTATCGAATTGGTCAAAAATGAAAATTTCAAAAGTGCCCCAATTTCTGCTTTAAACTTTAGGTACTATTCCAAAATGTATCACTGAGGTGACAGAAGTTGATTTTGGAGCATCATTTTTAAACAGGAGTTTTATCGATTTTGTGACATTTGATAACTTACCTAAGCCCCGGACCTATCGAACTGGTCAAAAATGAAAAATGTAAAAGTTCCCCAATTTCTGCTTTAAACTTTAGGTACTATTCCAAAATGTATCACTGAGGTGACAGAAGTTGATTTTGGAGCATTATTTTTCAACAGGTGCTTTAACGGTATTGTGACATATGATAACTTACCAAAGCCCCGGACCTATCGAATTGGTCAAAAATGAAAATTTCAAAAGTGCCCCAATTTCTGCTTTAAACTTTAGGTACTATTCCAAAATGTATCACTGAGGTGACAGAAGTTGATTTTGGAGCATCATTTTTGAACAGGAGTTTTATCGATTTTGTGACATATGATAACTTACCTAAGCCCCGGACCTATCGAATTGGTCAAAAATGAAAATTTCAAAAGTGCCCCAATTTCTGCTTTAAACTTTAGGTACTATTCCAAAATGTATCACTGAGGTGACAGAAGTTGATTTTGGAGCATCATTTTTGAACAGGAGTTTTATCGATTTTGTGACATATGATAACTTACCTAAGCCCCTGACCTATCGAATTGGTCAAAAATGAAAATTTTAAAAGTGCCCCAATTTCTGCTTTAAACTTTAGGTACCATTGCAATATGTAGCACTGAGGTGACAGAAGTTGATTTTGGAGCATCATTTTTAAACAGGACTTTTATCGATTTTGTGACATTTGATAACTTACCTAAGCCCCGGACCTATCGAACTGGTCAAAAATGAAAAATTTAAAAGTTCCCCAATTTCTGCTTTAAACTTTAGGTACTATTCCAAAATGTATCACTGAGGTGACAGAAGTTGATTTTGGAGCATTATTTTTCAACAGGTGCTTTAACGGTATTGTGACATATGATAACTTACCAAAGCCCCGGACCTATCGAATTGGTCAAAAATGAAAATTTCAAAAGTGCCCCAATTACTGCTTTAAACTTTAGGTACTATTCCAAAATGTATCACTGAGGTGACAGAAGTTGATTTTGGAGCATCATTTTTGAACAGGAGTTTTATCGATTTTGTGACATACGATAACTTACCTAAGCCCCGGACCTATCGAATTGGTCAAAAATGAAAATTTCAAAAGTGAACCAATTTCTGCTTTAAACTTTAGGTACTATTCCAAAATGTATCACTGAGGTGACAGAAGTTGATTTTGGAGCATCATTTTTGAACAGGAGTTTTATCGATTTTGTGACATTTGATAACTTACCTAAGCCCCGGACCTATCGAACTGGTCAAAAATGAAAATTTTAAAAGTTCACCAATTTCTGCTTTAAACTTTAGGTACTATTCCAAAATGTATCACTGAGGTGACAGAAGTTGATTTCGGAGCATAATTTTTCAACAGGTGCTTTAACGGTATTTTGACATATGATAACTTACCTAAGTCCCGGACCTATCGAATTGGTCAAAAATAAAAATTTCAAAAGTGCCCCAATTTCTGCTTTAAACTTTAGGTACTATTCCAAAATGTATCACTGAGGTGACAGAAGTTGATTTTGGAGCATCATTTTTGAACAGGAGTTTTATCGATTTTGTGACATTTGATAACTTACCTAAGCCCCGGACCTATCGAACTGGTCAAAAATGAAAATTTTAAAAGTTCACCAATTTCTGCTTTAAACTTTAGGTACTATTCCAAAATGTATCACTGAGGTGACAGAAGTTGGCTTCTGAGCATCATTTTTGAACAGGAGCTTTAACGGTTCTGTGAAATATGATAGCTTACCTAAGCCCCGGACCTATCGAATTGGTCAAAAATGAAAATTTTAAAAGTGCCCCAATTTCTGCTTTAAACTTTAGGTACCATTGCAATATGTAGCACTGAGGTGACAGAAGTTGATTTCGGAGCATAATTTTTGAACAGGAGCTTTAACGGTTTTGTGACATATGATAACTTACCTAAGCCCCGGACCTATCGAATTGGTCAAAAATGAAAAATGTAAAAGTTCCCCAATTTCTGCTTTAAACTTTAGGTACTATTCCAAAATGTATCACTGAGGTGACAGAAGTTGATTTTGGAGCATTATTTTTCAACAGGTGCTTTAACGGTATTGTGACATATGATAACTTACCTAAGCCCCGGACCTATCTCATTGGTCAAAAATGAAAATTTCAAAAGTGCCCCAATTTCTGCTTTAAACTTTAGGTACTATTCCAAAATGTATCACTGAGGTGACAGAAGTTGATTTTGGAGCATCATTTTTGAACAGGAGTTTTATCGATTTTGTGACATTTGATAACTTACCAAAGCCCCGGACCTATCGAATTGGTCAAAAATGAAAATTTCAAAAGTGCCCCAATTTCTGCTTTAAACTTTAGGTACTATTCCAAAATGTATCACTGAGGTGACAGAAGTTGATTTTGGAGCATCATTTTTGAACAGGAGTTTTATCGATTTTGTGACATATGATAACTTACCTAAGCCCCGGACCTATCGAACTGGTCAAAAATGAAAATTTTAAAAGTTCACCAATTTCTGCTTTAAACTTTAGGTACTATTCCAAAATGTATCACTGAGGTGACAGAAGTTGATTTCGGAGCATAATTTTTGAACAGGAGCTTTAACGTTTTTGTGACATATGATAACTTACCTAAGCCCCGGACCTATCGAATTGGTCAAAAATGAAAATTTCAAAAGTGCCCCTATTTCTGCTTTAAACTTTAGGTACCATTCCAAAATGTATCACTGAGGTGACAGAAGTTGGCTTCTGAGCATCATTTTTGAACAGGAGCTTTTACGGTTCTGTGACATATGATAACTTACCTAAGCCCCGGACCTATCGAATTGGTCAAAAATGAAAATTTCAAAAGTGCCCCTATTTCTGCTTTAAACTTTAGGTACCATTCCAAAATGTGTCACCGAGGTGACAGAAGTTGATTTCGGAGCATAATTTTTGAACAGGAGCTTTAACGGTTTTGTGACATATGATAACTTACCTAAGCCCCGGACCTATCGAATTGGTCAAAAATGAAAAATGTAAAAGTTCCCCAATTTCTGCTTTAAACTTTAGGTACTATTCCAAAATGTATCACTGAGGTGACAGAAGTTGATTTTGGAGCATTATTTTTCAACAGGTGCTTTAACGGTATTGTGACATATGATAACTTACCTAAGCCCCGGACCTATCGATTGGTCAAAAATGAAAATTTCAAAAGTGCCCCAATTTCTGCTTTAAACTTTAGGTACTATTCCAAAATGTATCACTGAGGTGACAGAAGTTGATTTTGGAGCATCATTTTTAAACAGGAGTTTTATCGATTTTGTGACATTTGATAACTTACCTAAGCCCCGGACCTATCGAACTGGTCAAAAATGAAAAATGTAAAAGTTCCCCAATTTCTGCTTTAAACTTTAGGTACTATTCCAAAATGTATCACTGAGGTGACAGAAGTTGTTTTTGGAGCATTATTTTTCAACAGGTGCTTTAACGGTATTGTGACATATGATAACTTACCAAAGCCCCGGACCTATCGAATTGGTCAAAAATGAAAATTTCAAAAGTGCCCCAATTTCTGCTTTAAACTTTAGGTACTATTCCAAAATGTATCACTGAGGTGACAGAAGTTGATTTTGGAGCATCATTTTTGAACTTGAGTTTTATCGATTTTGTGACATATGATAACTTACCTAAGCCCCGGACCTATCGAATTGGTCAAAAATGAAAATTTCAAAAGTGCCCCAATTTCTGCTTTAAACTTTAGGTACTATTCCAAAATGTATCACTGAGGTGACAGAAGTTGATTTTGGAGCATCATTTTTGAACAGGAGTTTTATCGATTTTGTGACATTTGATAACTTACCTAAGCCCCGGACCTATCGAACTGGTCAAAAATGAAAATTTTAAAAGTTCACCAATTTCTGCTTTAAACTTTAGGTACTATTCCAAAATGTATCACTGAGGTGACAGAAGTTGATTTCGGAGCATAATTTTTCAACAGGTGCTTTAACGGTATTGTGACATATGATAACTTACCTAAGTCCCGGACCTATCGAATTGGTCAAAAATGAAAATTTCAAAAGTGCCCCAATTTCTGCTTTAAACTTTAGGTACTATTCCAAAATGTATCACTGAGGTGACAGAAGTTGATTTTGGAGCATCATTTTTGAACATGAGTTTTATCGATTTTGTGACATTTGATAACTTACCTAAGCCCCGGACCTATCGAACTGGTCAAAAATGAAAATTTTAAAAGTTCACCAATTTCTGCTTTAAACTTTAGGTACTATTCCAAAATGTATCACTGAGGTGACAGAAGTTGATTTCGGAGCATAATTTTTGAACAGGAGCTTTAATGGTTTTGTGACATATGATAACTTACCAAAGCCCCGGACCTATCGAATTGGTCAAAAATAAAAATTTCAAAAGTGCCCCTATTTCTGCTTTAAACTTTAGGTACCATTCCAAAATGTATCACTGAGGTGACAGAAGTTAGCTTCTGAGCATCATTTTTGAACAGGAGCTTTAACGGTTCTGTGACATATGATAACTTACCTAAGCCCCGGACCTATCGAATTGGTCAAAAATGAAAATTTCAAAAGTGCCCCTGTTTCTGCTTTAAACTTTAGGTACCATTCCAAAATGTGTCACCGAGGTGACAGAAGTTGATTTTGGAGCATTATTTTTCAACAGGTGCTTTAACGGTATTGTGACATATGATTACTTACCAAAGCCCCGGACCTATCGAATTGGTCAAAAATGAAAATTTCAAAAGTGCCCCAATTTCTGCTTTAAACTTTAGGTACTATTCCAAAATGTATCACTGAGGTGACAGAAGTTGATTTTGGAGCATTATTTTTCAACAGGTGCTTTAACGGTATTGTGACATATGATAACTTACCTAAGCCCCGGACCTATCGAATTGGTCAAAAATGAAAAATGTAAAAGTTCCCCAATTTCTGCTTTAAACTTTAGGTACTATTCCAAAATGTATCACTGAGGTGACAGAAGTTGATTTTGGAGCATTATTTTTCAACAGGTGCTTTAACGGTATTGTGACATATGATAACTTACCTAAGCCCCGGACCTATCTCATTGGTCAAAAATGAAAATTTCAAAAGTGCCCCAATTTCTGCTTTAAACTTTAGGTACTATTCCAAAATGTATCACTGAGGTGACAGAAGTTGATTTTGGAGCATCATTTTTGAACAGGAGTTTTATCGATTTTGTGACATATGATAAGTTACCTAAGCCCCGGACCTATCGAATTGGTCAAAAATGAAAATTTCAAAAGTGCCCCAATTTCTGCTTTAAACTTTAGGTACTATTCCAAAATGTATCACTGAGGTGACAGAAGTTGATTTCGGAGCATAATTTTTGAACAGGAGCTTTAACGGTTTTGTGACATATGATAACTTACCTAAGCCCCGGACCTATCGAATTGGTCAAAAATGAAAATTTCAAAAGTGCCCCTATTTCTGCTTTAAACTTTAGGTACCATTCCAAAATGTATCACTGAGGTGACAGAAGTTGGCTTCTGAGCATCATTTTTGAACAGGAGCTTTAACGGTTCTGTGACATATGATAACTTACCTAAGCCCCGGACCTATCGAATTGGTCAAAAATGAAAATTTCAAAAGTGCCCCTATTTCTGCTTTAAACTTTAGGTACCATTCCAAAATGTGTCACCGAGGTGACAGAAGTTGATTTCGGAGCATAATTTTTGAACAGGAGCTTTAACGGTTTTGTGACATATGATAACTTACCTAAGCCCCGGACCTATCGAATTGGTCAAAAATGAAAAATGTAAAAGTTCCCCAATTTCTGCTTTAAACTTTAGGTACTATTCCAAAATGTATCACTGAGGTGACAGAAGTTGATTTTGGAGCATTATTTTTCAACAGGTGCTTTAACGGTATTGTGACATATGATAACTTACCTAAGCCCCGGACCTATCGAATTGGTCAAAAATGAAAATTTCAAAAGTGCCCCAATTTCTGCTTTAAACTTTAGGTACTATTCCAAAATGTATCACTGAGGTGACAGAAGTTGATTTTGGAGCATCATTTTTAAACAGGAGTTTTATCGATTTTGTGACATTTGATAACTTACCTAAGCCCCGGACCTATCGAACTGGTCAAAAATGAAAAATGTAAAAGTTCCCCAATTTCTGCTTTAAACTTTAGGTACTATTCCAAAATGTATCACTGAGGTGACAGAAGTTGATTTTGGAGCATTATTTTTCAACAGGTGCTTTAACGGTATTGTGACATATGATAACTTACCAAAGCCCCGGACCTATCGAATTGGTCAAAAATGAAAATTTCAAAAGTGCCCCAATTTCTGCTTTAAACTTTAGGTACTATTCCAAAATGTATCACTGAGGTGACAGAAGTTGATTTTGGAGCATCATTTTTGAACAGGAGTTTTATCGATTTTGTGACATATGATAACTTACCTAAGCCCCGGACCTATCGAATTGGTCAAAAATGAAAATTTCAAAAGTGCCCCAATTTCTGCTTTAAACTTTAGGTACTATTCCAAAATGTATCACTGAGGTGACAGAAGTTGATTTTGGAGCATCATTTTTGAACAGGAGTTTTATCGATTTTGTGACATTTGATAACTTACCTAAGCCCCGGACCTATCGAACTGGTCAAAAATGAAAATTTTAAAAGTTCACCAATTTCTGCTTTAAACTTTAGGTACTATTCCAAAATGTATCACTGAGGTGACAGAAGTTGATTTCGGAGCATAATTTTTCAACAGGTGCTTTAACGGTATTGTGACATATGATAACTTACCTAAGTCCCGGACCTATCGAATTGGTCAAAAATGAAAATTTCAAAAGTGCCCCAATTTCTGCTTTAAACTTTAGGTACTATTCCAAAATGTATCACTGAGGTGACAGAAGTTGATTTTGGAGCATCATTTTTGAACATGAGTTTTATCGATTTTGTGACATTTGATAACTTACCTAAGCCCCGGACCTATCGAACTGGTCAAAAATGAAAATTTTAAAAGTTCACCAATTTCTGCTTTAAACTATAGGTACTATTCCAAAATGTATCACTGAGGTGACAGAAGTTGATTTCGGAACATAATTTTTGAACAGGAGCTTTAATGGTTTTGTGACATATGATAACTTACCAAAGCCCCGGACCTATCGAATTGGTCAAAAATGAAAATTTCAAAAGTGCCCCTATTTCTGCTTTAAACTTTAGGTACCATTCCAAAATGTATCACTGAGGTGACAGAAGTTGGCTTCTGAGCATCATTTTTGAACAGGAGCTTTAACGGTTCTGTGACATATGATAACTTACCTAAGCCCCGGACCTATCGAATTGGTCAAAAATGAAAATTTCAAAAGTGCCCCTATTTCTGCTTTAAACTTTAGGTACCATTCCAAAATGTGTCACCGAGGTGACAGAAGTTGATTTCGGAGCATAATTTTTGAACAGGAGCTTTAACGGTTTTGTGACATATGATAACTTACCTAAGCCCCGGACCTATCGAATTGGTCAAAAATGAAAATTTTAAAAGTGCCCCAATTTCTGCTTTAAACTTTAGGTACCATTGCAATATGTAGCACTGAGGTGACAGAAGTTGATTTCGGAGCATAATTTTTGAACAGGAGCTTTAACGGTTTTGTGACATATGATAACTTACCTAAGCCCCGGACCTATCGAATTGGTCAAAAATGAAAAATGTAAAAGTTCCCCAATTTCTGCTTTAAACTTTAGGTACTATTCCAAAATGTATCACTGAGGTGACAGAAGTTGATTTTGGAGCATTATTTTTCAACAGGTGCTTTAACGGTATTGTGACATATGATAACTTACCTAAGCCCCGGACCTATCGAATTGGTCAAAAATGAAAATTTCAAAAGTGCCCCAATTTCTGCTTTAAACTTTAGGTACTATTCCAAAATGTATCACTGAGGTGACAGAAGTTGATTTTGGAGCATCATTTTTAAACAGGAGTTTTATCGATTTTGTGACATTTGATAACTTACCTAAGCCCCGGACCTATCGAACTGGTCAAAAATGAAAAATGTAAAAGTTCCCCAATTTCTGCTTTAAACTTTAGGTACTATTCCAAAATGTATCACTGAGGTGACAGAAGTTGATTTTGGAGCATTATTTTTCAACAGGTGCTTTAACGGTATTGTGACATATGATAACTTACCAAAGCCCCGGACCTATCGAATTGGTCAAAAATGAAAATTTCAAAAGTGCCCCAATTTCTGCTTTAAACTTTAGGTACTATTCCAAAATGTATCACTGAGGTGACAGAAGTTGATTTTGGAGCATCATTTTTGAACAGGAGTTTTATCGATTTTGTGACATATGATAACTTACCTAAGCCCCGGACCTATCGAATTGGTCAAAAATGAAAATTTCAAAAGTGCCCCAATTTCTGCTTTAAACTTTAGGTACTATTCCAAAATGTATCACTGAGGTGACAGAAGTTGATTTTGGAGCATCATTTTTGAACAGGAGTTTTATCGATTTTGTGACATATGATAACTTACCTAAGCCCCTGACCTATCGAATTGGTCAAAAATGAAAATTTTAAAAGTGCCCCAATTTCTGCTTTAAACTTTAGGTACCATTGCAATATGTAGCACTGAGGTGACAGAAGTTGATTTCGGAGCATAATTTTTGAACAGGAGCTTTAACGGTTTTGTGACATATGATAACTTACCTAAGCCCCGGACCTATCGAATTGGTCAAAAATGAAAAATGTAAAAGTTCCCCAATTTCTGCTTTAAACTTTAGGTACTATTCCAAAATGTATCACTGAGGTGACAGAAGTTGATTTTGGAGCATTATTTTTCAACAGGTGCTTTAACGGTATTGTGACATATGATAACTTACCTAAGCCCCGGACCTATCGAATTGGTCAAAAATGAAAATTTCAAAAGTGCCCCAATTTCTGCTTTAAACTTTAGGTACTATTCCAAAATGTATCACTGAGGTGACAGAAGTTGATTTTGGAGCATCATTTTTAAACAGGACTTTTATCGATTTTGTGACATTTGATAACTTACCTAAGCCCCGGACCTATCGAACTGGTCAAAAATGAAAAATTTAAAAGTTCCCCAATTTCTGCTTTAAACTTTAGGTACTATTCCAAAATGTATCACTGAGGTGACAGAAGTTGATTTTGGAGCATTATTTTTCAACAGGTGCTTTAACGGTATTGTGACATATGATAACTTACCAAAGCCCCGGACCTATCGAATTGGTCAAAAATGAAAATTTCAAAAGTGCCCCAATTACTGCTTTAAACTTTAGGTACTATTCCAAAATGTATCACTGAGGTGACAGAAGTTGATTTTGGAGCATCATTTTTGAACAGGAGCTTTATCGATTTTGTGACATACGATAACTTACCTAAGCCCCGGACCTATCGAATTGGTCAAAAATGAAAATTTCAAAAGTGAACCAATTTCTGCTTTAAACTTTAGGTACTATTCCAAAATGTATCACTGAGGTGACAGAAGTTGATTTTGGAGCATCATTTTTGAACAGGAGTTTTATCGATTTTGTGACATTTGATAACTTACCTAAGCCCCGGACCTATCGAACTGGTCAAAAATGAAAATTTTAAAAGTTCACCAATTTCTGCTTTAAACTTTAGGTACTATTCCAAAATGTATCACTGAGGTGACAGAAGTTGATTTCGGAGCATAATTTTTCAACAGGTGCTTTAACGGTATTGTGACATATGATAACTTACCTAAGTCCCGGACCTATCGAATTGGTCAAAAATAAAAATTTCAAAAGTGCCCCAATTTCTGCTTTAAACTTTAGGTACTATTCCAAAATGTATCACTGAGGTGACAGAAGTTGATTTTGGAGCATCATTTTTGAACAGGAGTTTTATCGATTTTGTGACATTTGATAACTTACCTAAGCCCCGGACCTATCGAACTGGTCAAAAATGAAAATTTTAAAAGTTCACCAATTTCTGCTTTAAACTTTAGGTACTATTCCAAAATGTATCACTGAGGTGACAGAAGTTGGCTTCTGAGCATCATTTTTGAACAGGAGCTTTAACGGTTCTGTGAAATATGATAGCTTACCTAAGCCCCGGACCTATCGAATTGGTCAAAAATGAAAATTTTAAAAGTGCCCCAATTTCTGCTTTAAACTTTAGGTACCATTGCAATATGTAGCACTGAGGTGACAGAAGTTGATTTCGGAGCATAATTTTTGAACAGGAGCTTTAACGGTTTTGTGACATATGATAACTTACCTAAGCCCCGGACCTATCTCATTGGTCAAAAATGAAAATTTCAAAAGTGCCCCAATTTCTGCTTTAAACTTTAGGTACTATTCCAAAATGTATCACTGAGGTGACAGAAGTTGATTTTGGAGCATCATTTTTGAACAGGAGTTTTATCGATTTTGTGACATTTGATAACTTACCTAAGCCCCGGACCTATCGAACTGGTCAAAAATGAAAATTTTAAAAGTTCACCAATTTCTGCTTTAAACTTTAGGTACTATTCCAAAATGTATCACTGAGGTGACAGAAGTTGATTTCGGAGCATAATTTTTGAAAAGGAGCTTTAATGGTTTTGTGACATATGATAACTTACCAAAGCCCCGGACCTATCGAATTGGTCAAAAATGAAAATTTCAAAAGTGCCCCTATTTCTGCTTTAAACTTTAGGTACCATTCCAAAATGTATCACTGAGGTGACAGAAGTTGGCTTCTGAGCATCATTTTTGAACAGGAGCTTTAACGGTTCTGTGACATATGATAACTTACCTAAGCCCCGGACCTATCGAACTGGTCAAAAATGAAAAATGTAAAAGTTCCCCAATTTCTGCTTTAAACTTTAGGTACTATTCCAAAATGTATCACTGAGGTGACAGAAGTTGATTTTGGAGCATTATTTTTCAACAGGTGCTTTAACGGTATTGTGACATATGATAACTTACCAAAGCCCCGGACCTATCGAATTGGTCAAAAATGAAAATTTCAAAAGTGCCCCAATTTCTGCTTTAAACTTTAGGTACTATTCCAAAATGTATCACTGAGGTGACAGAAGTTGATTTTGGAGCATCATTTTTGAACAGGAGTTTTATCGATTTTGTGACATATGATAAGTTACCTAAGCCCCGGACCTATCGAATTGGTCAAAAATGAAAATTTCAAAAGTGCCCCAATTTCTGCTTTAAACTTTAGGTACTATTCCAAAATGTATCACTGAGGTGACAGAAGTTGATTTTGGAGCATCATTTTTGAACAGGAGTTTTATCGATTTTGTGACATTTGATAACTTACCTAAGCCCCGGACCTATCGAACTGGTCAAAAATGAAAATTTTAAAAGTTCACCAATTTCTGCTTTAAACTTTAGGTACTATTCCAAAATGTATCACTGAGGTGACAGAAGTTGATTTCGGAGCATAATTTTTCAACAGGTGCTTTAACGGTATTGTGACATATGATAACTTACCTAAGTCCCGGACCTATCGAATTGGTCAAAAATAAAAATTTCAAAAGTGCCCCAATTTCTGCTTTAAACTTTAGGTACTATTCCAAAATGTATCACTGAGGTGACAGAAGTTGATTTTGGAGCATCATTTTTGAACAGGAGTTTTATCGATTTTGTGACATTTGAT
>NW_026969438.1:0-40769 GCF_028390025.1 Pseudophryne corroboree
GTTCTCCCAGGGTGAGGTTCATTCATTGCATTCTGGGTATGCTGACCCCTGTGATTTCCCCAAATGTGGGAAACTCGACTGCATTATTTGTGGTAGTGGGGGACTGTGTTTGTGCTTTCCTCTGGTCAGCTCTGGTAAAAGTCAGATTTCTTTGTCTCAGATCTTCCTCTAGCCTTGTTCTTCTTTCGAGAGTTCCCTTGCGCTGCCTCAGTTGGATCTCCTTCACTTGACAGGGGGGTGCCCGAGCAGTGACCCTCCCCAGCTCTAGCCCAACTCCTACTTACCTGCCAGGTGAGATACTATGATCATGAAGGTGCTTCTCCCAGGGCAAAGCTCACCCATTGCACTCTGGGTGTGCTGCTCCTGCGATTTCCCCAAATGTGGGAAACTTGACTGCATAATTTTTGTTTCCCTTGGTCGGCTCTCGTATAATTCAGATCTCTTTGTCTCAGGTCTCTCTCCAGCCTAGTTTGCTGTCTGTTTCCACTTCTCTTTTCTTGAGCCGCTCCCTTCTATGCCCTTGCGCACTATCCTGACGTCTCCCGTCTGCTTACTTTGTGCCTTCCAATGCACAATGCAAACTACAGGTAGTGCTGCAGGGCCCACACCCTTTTACTTGCCTTACAAAGCAGCTCTGGAGCTGTTACAGTGCCCAGCTGCTGCAAGAAATCAGCTTGAATGCATAAGGGGCTGGGGCATAGCCAACATGAGCCCCACACCGAAGGAGGGTGGAGGTGTTTAATGCGAACTAGGGGTCATCCAAGCGCCGCAAAAGGCCGCCATGCCCGGCACGCCCCTTTTCTCTTTTCATATGCAGACGAGGGTTGAAGCCAACTTTGACCCACTGCTTGGATGACATCACCATATGCAAATCCATCTGCTGCAGGCCCTCCCCCAGGAATGCTTGCACTAGTTGTTGCATTTGGTTTGTTGTTTGGGGGTGCTTCAGTATTACGCAGCCTTCTGCCCTCCCATGTTCATCTGAAAATATGTGTTCTCCCTGCAGTTGTTGTCCCCAGATGAGAGTTCCCTTGTGCTGCCTCAGTTGAATCTCCTTTACTTGACAGAGATATGCCTGAGCAGCGGCCCTCCCCAGCCCTATCCCAAATCATACTTATTTTGCATAATAGATACCATGGTCATGAAGATTGTTCTCCCAGGGTGAGGTTCATTCATTGCATTCTGGGTATGCTGACCCCTGTGATTTCCCCAAATGTGGGAAACTCGACTGCATTATTTGTGGTAGTGGGGGACTGTGTTTGTGCTTTTCTCTGGTCAGCTCTGGTAAAAGTCAGATTTCTTTGCCTCAGATCTTCCTCTAGCCTTGTTCTTCTTTTGAGAGTTCTCTTGTGCTGTCTCAGTTGGATCTCCTTCACTTGACAGGGGGGTGCCCGAGCAGCGACCCTCCCCAGCTCTAGCCCAACTCCTACTTACCTGCCAAGTGAGATACTATGATCATGAAGGTGCTTCTCCCAGGGCAAGGCTTACCCATTGCACTCTGGGTGTGTTGCTCCTGCGATTTCCCCAAATGTGGGACACTTGACTGCATAATTTGTGTTTCCCCTGGTCGGCTCTCGTATAATTCAGATCTCTTTGTCTCAGGTCTCTCTCCAGCCTAGTTTGCTGTCTGTTTCCACTTCTCTTTTCTTGAGCCGCTCCCTTCTATGCCCTTGCGCACTATCCTGACTTTTCCCGTCTGCTTACTTTGTGCATTCCAACGCACAATGCGAACTACAGGTAGTGCTGCAGGGCCCACACCCTTTTACTTGCCTTACAGAGGAGCTCTGGAGCTGTTACAGTGCCCAGCTGCTGCAAGAAATCAGCTTGAATGCTTAAGGGGCTGGGGCATAGCACTCATGAGCCCCACACCGAAGGAGGGTGGAGGTGTTTAATGCGAACTAGGGGTCATCCAAGCGCCGCAAAAGGCCGCCATGCCCTGCACACCCCTTTTCTCTTTTCATATGCAGACGAGGGTTGAAGCCAACTTTGACCCACTGCTTGGATGACATCACCATATGCAAATCCATCTGCTGCAGGCCTTCCCCCAGGAATGCTTGTACTAGTTGTTGCATTTGGTTTGTTGTTTGGGGGTGCTTCAGTATTAGGCAGCCTTCTGCCCTCCCATGTTCATCTGAAAATATGTGTTCTCCCTGCAGTTGTTGTCCCCAGATGAGAGTTCCCTTGTGCTGCCTCAGTTGAATCTCCTTTACTTGACAGAGATGTGCCTGAGCAGCGGCCCTCCCCAGCCCTATCCCAAATCATACTTATTTTGCATAGGAGATACCATGGTCATGAAGATTGTTCTCCCAGGGTGAGGTTCATTCATTGCATTCTATGTATGCTGACCCCTGTGATTTCCCCAAATGTGGGAAACTCGACTGCATTATTTGTGGTAGTGGGGGACTGTGTTTGTGCTTTCCTCTGGTCAGCTCTGGTAAAAGTCAGATTTCTTTGTCTCAGATCTTCCTCTAGCCTTGTTCTTCTTTCGAGCGTTCCCTTGCGCTGCCTCAGTTGGATCTCCTTCACTTGACAGGGGGGTGCCCGAGCAGCGACCCTCCCCAGCTCTAGCCCAACTCCTACTTACCTGCCAGGTGAGATACTATGATCATGAAGGTGCTTCTCCCAGGGCAAGGCTCACCCATTGCACTCTGGGTGTGCTGCTCCTGCGATTTACCCAAATGTGGGAAACTTGACTGCATAATTTTTGTTTCCCTTGGTCGGCTCTCGTATAATTCAGATCTCTTTGTCTCAGGTCTCTCACCAGCCTAGTTTGCTGTCTGTTTCCACTTCTCTTTTCTTGAGCCGCTCCCTTCTATGCCCTTGCGCACTATCCTGACTTCTCCCGTCTGCTTACTTTGTGCCTTCCAATGCACAATGCAAACTACAGGTAGTGCTGCAGGGCCCACACCCTTTTACTTGCCTTACAAAGCAGCTCTGGAGCTGTTACAGTGCCCAGCTGCTGCAAGAAATCAGCTTGAATGCATAAGGGGCTGGGGCATAGCCAACATGAGCCCCACACCGAAGGAGGGTGGAGGTGTTTAATGCGAACTAGGGGTCATCCAAGCGCCGCAAAAGGCCGCCATGCCCGGCACGCCCCTTTTCTCTTTTCATATGCAGACGAGGGTTGAAGCCAACTTTGACCCACTGCTTGGATGACATCACCATATGCAAATCCATCTGCTGCAGGCCCTCCCCCAGGAATGCTTGCACTAGTTGTTGCATTTGGTTTGTTGTTTGGGGGTGCTTCAGTATTACGCAGCCTTCTGCCCTCCCATGTTCATCTGAAAATATGTGTTCTCCCTGCAGTTGTTGTCCCCAGATGAGAGTTCCCTTGTGCTGCCTCAGTTGAATCTCCTTTACTTGACAGAGATATGCCTGAGCAGCGGCCCTCCCCAGCCCTATCCCAAATCATACTTATTTTGCATAATAGATACCATGGTCATGAAGATTGTTCTCCCAGGGTGAGGTTCATTCATTGCATTCTGGGTATGCTGACCCCTGTGATTTCCCCAAATGTGGGAAACTCGACTGCATTATTTGTGGTAGTGGGGGACTGTGTTTGTGCTTTTCTCTGGTCAGCTCTGGTAAAAGTCAGATTTCTTTGCCTCAGATCTTCCTCTAGCCTTGTTCTTCTTTTGAGAGTTCTCTTGTGCTGTCTCAGTTGGATCTCCTTCACTTGACAGGGGGGTGCCCAAGCAGCGACCCTCCCCAGCTCTAGCCCAACTCCTACTTACCTGCCAAGTGAGATACTATGATCATGAAGGTGCTTCTCCCAGGGCAAGGCTTACCCATTGCACTCTGGGTGTGTTGCTCCTGCGATTTCCCCAAATGTGGGACACTTGACTGCATAATTTGTGTTTCCCCTGGTCGGCTCTCGTATAATTCAGATCTCTTTGTCTCAGGTCTCTCTCCAGCCTAGTTTGCTGTCTGTTTCCACTTCTCTTTTCTTGAGCCGCTCCCTTCTATGCCCTTGCGCACTATCCTGACTTTTCCCGTCTGCTTACTTTGTGCATTCCAACGCACAATGCGAACTACAGGTAGTGCTGCAGGGCCCACACCCTTTTACTTGCCTTACAGAGGAGCTCTGGAGCTGTTACAGTGCCCAGCTGCTGCAAGAAATCAGCTTGAATGCTTAAGGGGCTGGGGCATAGCACTCATGAGCCCCACACCGAAGGAGGGTGGAGGTGTTTAATGCGAACTAGGGGTCATCCAAGCGCCGCAAAAGGCCGCCATGCCCTGCACACCCCTTTTCTCTTTTCATATGCAGACGAGGGTTGAAGCCAACTTTGACCCACTGCTTGGATGACATCACCATATGCAAATCCATCTGCTGCAGGCCTTCCCCCAGGAATGCTTGTACTAGTTGTTGCATTTGGTTTGTTGTTTGGGGGTGCTTCAGTATTAGGCAGCCTTCTGCCCTCCCATGTTCATCTGAAAATATGTGTTCTCCCTGCAGTTGTTGTCCCCAGATGAGAGTTCCCTTGTGCTGCCTCAGTTGAATCTCCTTTACTTGACAGAGATGTGCCTGAGCAGCGGCCCTCCCCAGCCCTATCCCAAATCATACTTATTTTGCATAGGAGATACCATGGTCATGAAGATTGTTCTCCCAGGGTGAGGTTCATTCATTGCATTCTATGTATGCTGACCCCTGTGATTTCCCCAAATGTGGGAAACTCGACTGCATTATTTGTGGTAGTGGGGGACTGTGTTTGTGCTTTCCTCTGGTCAGCTCTGGTAAAAGTCAGATTTCTTTGTCTCAGATCTTCCTCTAGCCTTGTTCTTCTTTCGAGCGTTCCCTTGCGCTGCCTCAGTTGGATCTCCTTCACTTGACAGGGGGGTGCCCGAGCAGCGACCCTCCCCAGCTCTAGCCCAACTCCTACTTACCTGCCAGGTGAGATACTATGATCATGAAGGTGCTTCTCCCAGGGCAAGGCTCACCCATTGCACTCTGGGTGTGCTGCTCCTGCGATTTACCCAAATGTGGGAAACTTGACTGCATAATTTTTGTTTCCCTTGGTCGGCTCTCGTATAATTCAGATCTCTTTGTCTCAGGTCTCTCACCAGCCTAGTTTGCTGTCTGTTTCCACTTCTCTTTTCTTGAGCCGCTCCCTTCTATGCCCTTGCGCACTATCCTGACTTCTCCCGTCTGCTTACTTTGTGCCTTCCAATGCACAATGCAAACTACAGGTAGTCCTGCAGGGCCCACACCCTTTTACTTGCCTTACAAAGCAGCTCTGGAGCTGTTACAGTGCCCAGCTGCTGCAAGAAATCAGCTTGAATGCTTAAGGGGCTGGGGCATAGCCAACATGAGCCCCACACCGAAGGAGGGTGGAGGTGTTTAATACGAACTAGGGGTCATCCAAGCGCCGCAAAAGGCCGCCATGCCCTGCACGCCCCTTTTCTCTTTTCATATGCAGACGAGGGTTGAAGCCAACTTTGACCCACTGCTTGGATGACATAACCATATGCAAATCAATCTGCTGCAGGCCTTCCCCCAGGAATGCTTGCACTAGTTGTTGCATTTGGTTTGTTGTTTGGGGGTGCTTCAGTATTAGGCAGCCTTCTGCCCTCCCATGTTCATCTGAAAATATGTGTTCTCCCTGCAGTTGTTGTCCCCAGATGAGAGTTCCCTTGTGCTGCCTCAGTTGAATCTCCTTTACTTGACAGAGATGTGCCTGAGCAGCGGCCCTCCCCAGCCCTATCCCAAATCATACTTATTTTGCATAGGAGATACCATGGTCATGAAGATTGTTCTCCCAGGGTGAGGTTCATTCATTGCATTCTAGGTATGCTGACCCCTGTGATTTCCCCAAATGTGGGAAACTTGACTGCATTATTTGTGGTAGTGGGGAACTGTGTTTGTGCTTTCCTCTGGTCAGCTCTGGTAAAAGTCAGATTTCTTTGTCTCATTTCTTCCTCTAGCCTTATTCTTCTTTCGAGAGTTCCTTTGTGCTGCCTCAGTTGGATCTCCTTCACTTGACAGGGGGGTGCTTGAGCAGCGACCCTCCCCAGCTCTAGCCCAACTCCTACTTACCTGCCAGGTGAGATACTATGATCATGAATGTGCTTCTCCCAGGGCAAGGCTCACCCATTGCACTCTGGGTGTGCTGCTCCTGCGATTTCCCCAAATGTGGGACACTTGACTGCATAATTTGTGTTTCCCCTGGTCGGCTCTCGTATAATTCAGATCTCTTTTTCTCAGGTTTCTCTCCAGCCTAGTTTGCTGTCTGTTTCCACTTCTCTTTTCTTGAGCCGCTCCCTTCTATGCCCTTGCGCACTATCCTGACTTCTCCCGTCTGCTTACTTTGTGCCTTCCAACACACAATGCGAACTACAGGTAGTGCTGCAGGGCCCACACCCTTTTACTTGCCTTACAGAGCAGCTCTGGAGCTGTTACAGTGCCAAGCTGCTGCAAGAAATCAGCTTGAATGCTTCAGGGGCAGGGGCATTGCCAACATGAGCCCCACACCAAAGGAGGGTGGGGGTATTTAATGCGAACTAAGGGTCATCCAAGCGCCGCAAAAGGCCGCCATGCCCTGCATACCCCTTTTCTCTTTTCATATGCAGATGAGGGTTCCAGCCAACTTTGGCCCACTGCTTGGATGACATCACTGTATGCAAATGCGTCTTCTGCAAACCTTCCCCCAGGAATGCTTGTACTAGTTGTTGCATTTGGTTTGTTGTTTGGGGGTGCTTTAGTATTAGGCAGCCTTCTGCCCTCCCATGTTCATCTGAAAATATGTGTTCTCCCAGCAGTTGTTGTCCCCAGATGAGAGTTCCCTTGTGCTGCCTCAGTTGAATCTCCTTTACTTGACAGAGATATGCCTGAGCAGCGGCCCTCCCCAGCCCTATCCCAAATCATACTTATTTTGCATAGGAGATACCATGGTCATGAAGATTCTTCTCCCAGGGTGAGGTTCATTCATTGCATTCTGGGTATGCTGACCCCTGTGATTTCCCCAAATGTGGGAAACTCGACTGCATTATTTGTGGTAGTGGGGGACTGTGTTTGTGCTTTCCTCTGGTCAGCTCTGGTAAAAGTCAGATTTCTTTGTCTCAGATCTTCCTCTAGCCTTGTTCTTCTTTCGAGAGTTCCCTTGTGCTGCCTCAGTTGGATCTCCTTCACTTGACAGGGGGGTGCCCGAGCAGCGACCCTCCCCAGCTCTAGCCCAACTCCTACTTACCTGCCAGGTGAGATACTATGATCAGGAAGGTGCTTCTCCCAGGGCAAGGCTCACCCATTGCACTCTGGGTGTGCTGCTCCTGCGATTTCCCCAAATGTGGGACACTTGACTGCATAATTTGTGTTTCCACTGGTCGGCTTTCATATAATTCAGATCTCTTTGTCTCAGGTCTCTCTCCAGCCTAGTTTGCTGTCTGTTTCCACTTCTTTTTTTTTGAGCCCCTCCCTTCTATACCCTTGTGCACTATCCTGACTTCTCCTCCTGTCTGCTTACTTTGTGCCTTCCAACGCACAATGCGAACTACAGGTAGTGCTGCAGGGCCCACACCCTTTTACTTGCCTTACAGAGCAGCTCTGGAGCTGTTACAGTGCCAAGCTGCTGCAAGAAATCAGCTTGAATGCTTCAGGGGCTGGGGCATTGCCAACATGAGCCCCACACCGAAGGAGGGTGGGGGTGTTTAATGTGAACTAGGGGTCATCCAAGCGCCGCAAAAGGCCGCCATGCCCTGCACGCCCCTTTTCTCTTTTCATATGCAGACGAGGGTTGAAGCCAACTTTGACCCACTACTTGGATGACACAACCATATGCAAATCCATCTGCTGCAGGCCTTCCCCCAGGAATGCTTGCACTAGTTGTTGCATTTGGTTTGTTGTTTGGGGGTGCTTCAGTATTAGGCAGCCTTCTGCCCTCCCATGTTCATCTGAAAATATGTGTTCTCCCTGCAGTTGTTGTCCCCAGATGTGAGTTCCCTTGTGCTGCCTCAGTTGAATCTCCTTTACTTGACAGAGATGTGCCTGAGCAGCGGCCCTCCCCAGCCCTATCCCAAATCATACTTATTTTGCATAGGAGATACCATGGTCATGAAGATTGTTCTCCCAGGGTGAGGTTCTATTCAAAATCGCAGTTGGTCCCAATGACGCGGTTGTTGTTTTTGGGAGTCATACTGGACACAGAAGAGGCTTTCTTCCAGTGGAAAGGCTATGGAGATCCAGAGTCTGGTCAAACAAATTCTAAAACCAGCAAGAGTGTTAATCCATCAATGCATTCTGTTGCTTGGAAAGATGGTTGCGGCCTACGAGGCCATTCAGTTTGGCAGGTTCCATGCCAGAGTGTTCCAGTGGGACCTGTTGGACAAGTGGTCCGGATCCCACCTACACATGCACCGGAGGATAATCCTGTCTTCCAAGACCAGAATCTCACTCCATTGGTGGCTGCACAGTTCTCACCTCCTAGAGGGGCGATGGTTCGGGATCCAGGACTGGATCCTAGGGACCACGGATGCAACCCTCCGAGGCTGGGGAGCAGTCACACAGGGGAAAACATCCAAGGAAGATGGTCAAGTCAGGAAAGTTGTCTCCACATAAATATTCTGGAGTTAAGGGCCATTTAATAACTGCAGACACAGTACGCACTGGGACGGGTGCCCAGCATCCTCTACGGACTAAGAGAAAAGGATTTACCGGTAGGTATTAAAATCCTATTTTCTCTAACGTCCTAGAGGATGCTGGGGACTCCGTAAGGACCATGGGGATAGACAGGCTCCGCAGGAGACATGGGTACTTTAAGAAAGACTTTAGTTCTTGGTGTACACTGGCTCCTCCCTCTATGCCCCTCCTCCAGACCTCAGTTTGATACTGTGCCCAGTGGAGACTGGATGCTTTCAGGAGCTCTCCTGAGCTTTCTGACAAAGTATTTTGTTAGGTTTTTAATTTTCAGGGAGCACTGCTGGCAACAGATTCCCTCATCGAGGGACTGAGGGGAGAGAAGCAGCCCTACTCTGAGTTGCAAGGTCCTGCTTCTTAGGCTACTGGACACCATTAGCTCCAGAGGGATTGGTACGCAGGATCTCACCATCGCCGTCCGTCCCAGAGCCGCGCCTCCGTCCCCCTTGCAGAGCCGGAGGATAGAAGCCGGGTGAGTATGAGAAGAAAAGAAGACTTCAGAGGTGGCAGAAGACTTCATGATCTTCACTGAAGTAACGCACAGCACTGCAGCTGTGCGCCATTGCTCCCATACAGCTCACACACTCCAGTCACTGCAGGGTGCAGGGCGCAGGGGGGGGGGGGGGGGCACCTGGGCAGCAATATAACCTCTTTTTGGCAAAAATATAACACATATACAGCTGGGCACTATATATATGTATGAGCCCCCACCAATTTTACAGTTTAAGCGGGACAGAAGCCCGCCGCCGAGGGTGCGGGGCTTCTCCCTCAGCACTCACCAGCGCCATTTTTTCTTCACAGCACCGCTGAGAGGAAGCTCCCCGGACTCTCCCCTGCTTATACCATAGTAGACAAGAGAGTTGAAAAGAGGGGGGGGGGGCACATAATTCGGCGCAAATTACATACAGCAGTACTACTGGGCAAACATTAAGTTACTGTGTATTCCTGGGTTATATAGCGCTGGGGTGTGTGCTGGCATACTCTCTCTCTGTCTCTCCAAAGGGCCTTGTGGGGAAACTGTCTTCAGAAAAAGCATTCCCTGTGTGTGTGGTGTGTCGGTACACGTGTGTCGACATGTCTGAGGAAGAAGGCTATATTAGAGAGGAGCAGGAGCAAATGAATGTGGTGTCTCCACCGACAGCTGATTGGATGGATATGTGGAATGTTTTAAATGCTAGTGTAAACTCATTGCACAAAAGATTAGACAAGGCTGAAGCTTTGGGACAGTCAGGGTCTCAACCCATGCCTGATCCTATGTTGCAGGGACTGTCAGGGTCTCATAAGCGCCCACTATCCCAGATTGTTGACACAGATACCGACACGGATTCTGACTCCAGTGTCGATTACGATGATGCAAAGTTACAGCCAAAATTGGCAAAATCCATTCGATATATGATTATGGCAATAAAAGATGTTTTGCACATCAGAGAGGAATCCCCTGTCCCTGACAAGAGGGTACATATGTACAAGGGAAAAAAGCCTGAGGTAACCTTTGAGGGGGTCACACGAGCTGAACGAGTTATGTGAAAAAGCTTGGGAATCTCCAGATAAAAGACTGCAGATTTCCAAAAGGATTCTTATGGCGTATCCTTTCCTATCAATGGATAGGTTACGATGGGAATCCTCCCCTAGGGTGGACAAAGCATTAACACGCTTATCCAAGAAGGTAGCCCTCCCGTCCCAGTATACGGCTACCCTCAAAGAGTCTGCTGACCGCAAACAGGAGATTACCCTGAAGTCCATTTATACACATTCAGGTACCTTACTCAGACCGGCAATTGCGTCGGCCTGGGTGTGTAGTGCTGTAGCGGCATGGACGGATACCTTATCTGAGGGGATGGATACCCTAGATAAGGATACTATTTTATTGACCCTGGGGCATATAAGAGATGCTGTCCTATATATGTGTGTATGCAAACTACAGGTGGTGCTGCAGGGCTCACACCCTTTTACTTGTCTTGTAGAGCAACTCTGGAGCTGTTACTGGGTCCAGCTGCTGCAAGAAATCAGCTTGAATGCTTCAGGGGCTGGGGCATGGCCAACATGAGCCCACACTGATGGGGGGTGGGGGTGTATAAAGCGATTTAGGCGTCATCCAAGCGCAACCCCACAAAGGCCGCCATGCCCTGCGTGACCCTTTTCTCTTTTCATATGCAGACGAGGGTTGCAGCCAACTATGCCCACTGCTTGGATGACATCACCATATTCAAATCCATCTGCTGCAGGCCTTCCCCCAGGAATGCTTGCACTAGTTGCTGCATTTGGTTTGTTGTTTGGGGGTGCTTCAGTATTAGGCAGCCTTCTGCCCTCCCACATTCGTCTGAAAATGTGTTCTCCCTGCAGTTGTTGTCCCCAGATGAGAGTTCCCTTGTGCTGCCTCTGTTGAATCTCCTTAACTTGACAGGGGTGTGCCCGAGCAGCCGCCCTCCACAGCCCTATCCCAACACATACTTATCTTGCATATGAGGTCTCTTGATCATGAAGATAGTTCTCACAGGGTGAGGTTCATCCATTACATTTTAAAGTAGGAAGGTACAAATTACATATTCAAATTACATATATGTGCTGGATTCAAATGTTTTCCCCCCTTCCTTTCTCAATTGTGCCCATCAGCAGCTATTCTAATGTTGCTGCCAATGGGTGTGACACATTAATTTCTTCTGTGGGGTACACTGGACTCCACAAGGATTCACATTGGGGTGTAGAGTAGGATCTTGATCTGAGGCACCAACAGGCTCAAAGCTTTTGACTGTTCCCAAGATGCTCAGCGCCCCCTCCTCTATAACCTCGCTTCCATGAACAGGGAGCTCAGTTTGTAGTTGGTGCCTTCAGTAGCAGGCCACTTAACAGGGGGATGCCTCAGGCAGCCTATTCTTAGCTATTAATTTTGGCAAGAAAAGAAGAACTTTTTTTATAAGAATCTACAAGGGCTGCAGCAGGCTAGGTCTAATAGACTTCTTTACTGCAGCTCCATCACTCCCAATGGCGCAGTATACTCCCGTGCCCCGGTTGCTGGGTCACTGCAGCGGAGGCTCCGGTTTCTTCCTAAGGTCAGTCACACACACACACCGCCCTCCGGGATCACGAGGCCGCTGATGGGGGCGGGCCGTGTGCGCACTGGCGTGGACACTGATTACTGGGCAGCCGCTCCACTAGCCACCAGGGACAGTTAAGGTTGGGGTTTTTTCTCCTATATTAACCCCATTTTGTACTACCCGCAGTGCATTGTGATAGGTAATGGGGCCTGATTCAGGTTGGATCGCAATCCAACTGCAAAAACTGCTAAGAGCATACGCATCCGCCTGCATTTTCTGCGACACTCCGCAGATAATGCGATCGCCTCTGTCTGTGAATCGGTGAAGGGGGGGGTGGGAGGGGGGTCAACAACACTCCATTTCCAAGTCGGAGATGGAGCGGTGCGGGGGCATGGTTTCAAAATGGGGTCGGCAACGGAGAAACAGGAGGTGTGGTCAGAGCAGCTGCATGACATCACATGGGCCGGACTCTGCCAGTGGAGCCCCAGCGTCATGAGGTAGATTTTGTAGAGGCCGGGGAGGACTTCTGTTCCTGGAAACTAGCTGTGTTGTGCAGCTTTATTCCTCTGCCCCTACCTCTGGCAAGAAAGGACGCACCTCGCACTTTCTTGTTTCTTTGTGACCGAAAGGACTGCATTTGATAATGCGGAGCTTTCTTATGCTTTGAGGGAACATAAGGTAAAAAATTTGATTTTCCAACTGTAGCTGTGCGTGTTAATGCTTTGTCCATCCTAGGGGAGGATTTCCATCGTAACCTATCCGTTGATGGAAAAGGATACGCCATAAGAATCCTTTTGGAAATCTGCAGTCTTTTATCTGGAGATTCCCAAGCTTTTTCACATAACTCGTTCAGCTCGTGTGACCCCCTCAAAGGTTACCTCAGGCTTCTTTCCCTTGTACATATGTACCCTCTTGTCAGGGACAGGGGGTTCCTCTGTGATGTGCAAAACATCTTTTATTGCCATAATCATATATCGAATGGATTTTGCCAATTTTGGCTGTAACTTTGCATCATCGTAATCGACACTGGAGTCAGAATCCATGTCGGTATCTGTGTCAACAATCTGGGATAGTGGGCGCTTATGAGACCCTGACAGTCCCTGCAACATAGGATCAGGCATGGGTTGAGACCCTGACTGTCCCAAAGCTTCAGCCTTGTCTAATCTTTTGTACAATGAGTTTACACTAGCATTTAAAGCATTCCACATATCCATCCAATCAGGTGTCAGCGGAGACACCACATTCATTTGCTCCCGCTCCTCTCTAATATAGCCTTCTTCCTCAGACATGTCGATACACGTGTACCGACACACCACACACACAGGGAATGCTTTTTCTGAAGACAGTTTCCCCACAAGGCCCTTTGGAGAGACAGAGAGAGAGTATGCCAGCACACACCCCAGTGCTATATAACCCAGGAATAACACAATAACTTAATGTTTGTCCAGTAGCGCTGCTGTATGTAATTTGCGCCGAATTTTGTGCCCCCCCCTCTTTTCAACCCTCTTCTCTACCGTGGTATAAGCAGGGGAGAGTCCGGGGAGCTTCCTCTCAGCGGTGCTCTGGAGAAAAAATGGCTCTGGTGAGTGCTGAGGGAGAAGCCCCGCCCCCTCGGCGGCGGGCTTCTGTCCCGCTTAAACTGTAAAATTGGCGGGGGCTCATACATATATACAGTGCCCAGCTGTATATATGTTATATTTTTGCCAAAAAGAGGTTTATATTGCTGCCCAGGGTGCCCCCCCTGCGCCCTGCACCCTTACAGTGACCGGAGTATGTGAGGTGTATGGGAGCAATGGCGCACAGCTGCAGTGCTGTGCGTTACCTCAGTGAAGATCATGAACTCTGCGGAGCCCGTCTATCCCCATGGTCCTTACGGAGTCCCCAGCATCCTCTAGGACGTTAGAGAAACTAGGATTTTAATACCTACCGGTAAATCCTTTTCTCTTAGTCTGTAGAGGATGCTGGGCACCCGTCCCAGTGCGTACTGTGTCTGCAGTTATTAAATGGCCCTTAACTCCAGAACATTTATGTGGAGACAACTTTCCTGACTTGACCATCTTCCTTGGACGTTTTCCCCCTGTGTGACTGCTCCCCAGCCTCGGAGGGTTGCATCTGTGGTCCGTAGGATCCAGTGCTGGATCCCGAACCATCGCCCCTCTAGGAGGTGAGAACTGTGCAGCCACCAATGGAGTGAGATTCTGGTCTTGGAAGACAGGATTATCCTCCGGTGCATGTGTAGGTGGGATCCGGACCACTTGTCCAACAGGTCCCACTGGAACACTCTAGCATGGAACCTGCCAAACTGAATGGCCTCGTAGGCCACAACCATCTTCCCCAGCAACCGAATGCATTGATGGATTAACACTCTTGCTGGTTTCAGAATTTGTTTGACCAGACTCTGGATCTCCATAGCCTTTCCCCTGGAAGAAAACCTCTTCTGTGTCCAGTATGACTCCCAAAAACAACTACCGCGTCATTGGGACCAACTGCGATTTTGGCAAGTGTAGGAGCCAACCATGTTGTTGAAGAACTGTCAGGGAGAGTGCAATGTTTTGCACCAACTGGTCCCTGGATCTCACCTTTATCAGGAGATCATCCAAGTACGGGATAATTGTGACTCCTTGCTTGCGAAGGAGAACCATCATTTCCGCCATCACCCTGGTGAAAATCCTCGGAGCCGTGGACAGACCAAACGGCAATGTCTGAAATTGGTAATGACAATCCTGAATTGCAAACCTTAGGTAGCTTGATGCAGTGGCTAAATGGGAACATGTAAGTAGGCATCCTTTATGTCTACCAAAACCATGAAATCTCTTTCCTCCGGACTGGAGATCACTACCCTGAGAGATTCCATCTTGAAATTGAATTTCTTTAGGAAGAAATTGAGGGATTTCAGAATTTAGATTGGTCTGACTGAGCCGTCCGGCTTCGGGACCACGAAGAGGCTTGAATAAAAACCTTCTCCCTGCTGACTAAGGCCGATTTGAACAATCGGTGAGGGGGAACGTCTTGAAACCCCAGTTTGTACCCTTGGGACACTATTTGTAAAACCCACGAGTCCAGGTCCGAATGAATCCAGAACTGACTGAAGAGTTTTAGACGTGCCCCCACTGGTGTGGGCTCCTGCAAGAAAGCCCCAGCGTCACGCAGTGGATTTGGCAGAAGCAGAGGACAATCTCTGCTCCTGCGATCTTGAAGAGGCTACAGACCTCTTCCTTCTCCTTCCTCTACCTGCAAAGAAAGGGGAATCTTAACTTCTTGCATATCTATTGGGCCAAAATGACTGCGGTAGATAATGATGCGTCTTCATCCGTTGAGAGGGAACATAGGGCAAGAAGGTTGGCTTACCTGCGGGAGCTGCCGAGATCAAATTAACTAGGCCGTCGCCAAACAAGGCTTCACCTTCATAGGGAAGAGACTCCCTTTCTTCTTGGAGTCAGCATCAGCATTCCCTTGGTGAATCCACAATGCCCTCCTATCCGAGACTGCCATGAAATTGGCCCGTGAACTCAAGAGTCCTATATCCCTTGCAGTCGTAAGTATGCTGCAGTGTCAACAGGCCAACTAAACCCTCCCCCCTCCTTTTACCCCATCACTTTGTCCAGTCCCTGTTGTCCATACTGTATTGCCATTATTATGCATGTTGCTGTGCTGGCCCTTTTCTGAATGTCCCTGCCACCGCCACCGAAGAGCTGGATAGCCCAGTATGAAAACCACCTGCCGGCCTCACTGACGGTCCGAGTCAAAGGCTCCATTTTTTTTTAAAGATCCCTCTGCCAAGTTAAGGGGGGCTTAAGGGGGCCCCAGAGATATCAGTGTACTGGGGCCCAAGATTTCTGTTGCTGGCCCTGACCCTCAGGGGCGTATCTACCCCTTGGCCAGGATGTCACTTGCCAGGAGCACCATCCAGGTTTCAGTTGTGGGATTAGAGTTCATACAGTAATTAAATGTTTTCATATTGAGAACTACATCTCCCAGCATATACAGTGTGCTGGGGATGCTAACAAGCTTTATTTAAAAGTTTAAAAAAACATTGCTTTTATAATTGCAATGGTTAAAAAGGGAGAGCTATAAATCAATTTATCAGTGAATGATCGCAGTTTGAGCCGTTACATTTTACTGAACCACCTATCCCTCCACACTCACTACCTGTCCTCAGGATACATTTACCATCCCGGCAGATGGTATACCGGCGGTCATTTGACCGATGTTGGAATCCTGACACCACTTGGGAGACTGGTGCCGGCACACAGACAGCCAACATCCCGAAGGTGAGTATTGGAGGGAGGGTTAGGAGTCGGACCAGGGGAGGTGGTGTAAGGGAAGGCACTAGGAGGGGGGGGGTAGCCCTAGCTGCCACCCCCTGAGGGTTAGCCCTATCCGCCACCCCCCCAGAGGGTTAGTATTAGGATTGGGGATCATGTGACCTCTGGAATCCCGAGCGCCGGATGCCATACCCAACCCCCTTTACTTTTTCAGGCATTTCTATCTCTCCTCTCTCTATGGTGTTCCAATTGCCCACTTTCCCTTGTGCTTTACTCTCTCTCTCTCTCTCTCTCTCTCTCCTTTGTTTAGAGCATCAGTTTCTGTAGTCCACTTATACCCTTATTTTTTCCAGTGTTTCACTAACTCTCTGATGTAATGAGGATGTATGGTCTAGAGGGATCAGTAATGCATTGTACTGTATAGAGGCGTCAGGGATGTAGCGTAGGGAATAGAGGTGTCAGGGATGTAGCGTAGGGAATAGAGGCGTCAGGGATGTGGCGTAGGGAATAGAGGCGTCAGGGATGTGGCGTAGGGAATAGAGGCGTCATGGATGTGGCGTAGGGAATAGAGGCGTCAGGGATGTAGCGTAGGAAATAGAGGCGTCAGGGATTTGGCGTAGGGAATAGAGGCGTCAGGGATGTGGCGTAGGGAATAGAGGCGTCAGGGATGTGGCGTAGGGAATAGAGGCATCAGGGATGTGGCGTAGGGAATAGAGGTGTCAGGGATGTAGCGTAGGGAATATAGGCATCAGGGATGTACTAGCAGGTATATAGAGGTCAGTGTACTGTAAAGAGGGGTCAGTAATGCAGTGATGGTTATAGAAAGGTCAGTGATGTAGTGTAGGGTATAGAGGGGTCAGTTATGTAGTGTGGGGTAAAGAGGGGTCAGTAAAGATACTAAGCTGAAGTACTTAGAACACTTCTTGAATTAAGACACAACCTGCAAGAAAAAGTATGCAATATGGGTGAAAAGGCAAATGTCAGAGGTCTGATACAAGTGACCAGCTCCATACCTTGCACCACATAGCGTTATGTTAAACTGGGATATGTTCTTTTTTGGTGTGTGTGTGTGTGTGTGTGTGTGTGTGCGCCAAAGGCTGCCTGCCTTATTGCTCCTCCCCCATCCGGCTCCCAAGCACCTCTGCTGCCCAGTGATCCAGGAGCCTGCTGCTAGGAAGAAGTGGCCGAGCTTCAGCAAGCGAGTCTGGAAACTGGCGGAGGAAGTCATGATAACCAGATAATGGGGAGTGGAGAGCCAGTTCCAAGGTAATACTTTATACAGCTGGTTGAGATCCTGGTCGGTGGATATGGATTCCAAGAAAACCCTGGAGGTGCTTCCTATCAAGGGAGACACTCTCTTTGGAGAAGACCTCAATAAGATTGTAGCTGATCTGGCTACTGCTAAAACAACTTGCCTACCTAGTATGACTCCTACCACGTAGAAGGCTAAAAGTACTTTTCCTTGGCCCTTTCATCCTCCAGGTAAAGCGTACCCATGGTCAGGCATACCCAAAGCAAGCTCATGCTTCCAGACCTGCCAAGCCCAGACTGAAGCAAGCCTGGGCTGCCCGTCAGCCTGCTTCCAAAACGGACAAGCCTGCCGCATGACGGGGCGGGCCTCCCTCTGGGGGATCCCAGGGTGGGGGGCCCGACTTCTAAGTTTGGCATAGAAAGGTATAATTCTAAGATAGAGAATTCTATTTGGAGCTCACCTTGTACTTTGTGAAGAAATAATCAGCATTGTGGCTGAGCAGATACATGTAGTGTGTGGCTGCAAACTGCATGGATCTGCTGCGTTGCAATGCTGATACTTTTTTTTTCAAAGTACCAATAGCTTCATATAATGTTCACAATTTTTATGCAGGATCAAATAGCTCAATGGGTAGGGTGTTTGATTAGAATTCAACAGGTTATAGGTTTGAATCCTTGGTATTGTAGTTTGAGATGTCGGCATCCTATCACCTGGGATATCATACTAAATAAATGGAGTTGATCAATTTTTTTTTTTTTTATTAAACTAGGGACAATTTCCAGATACTTTTATTTATAACTGAGATTGCCCCCTGGAACTTCACATCAGTTGACAACTATGCATGAGTGGGCAGTGCTTGCCCTGGATCTGCCCACCCATTTGTGTGCCATCATAAAAGAAAGCATAACTGACAGTTATCCTGGGCGTACACTACACAATTATCTGTCAGGCTATCTATCCAGTCTGGATGGATGGAATAAAAATCTGGTAATGTATAGGAGCAAATGTCAATTAACCATTTGCTCCCAAACACTAGAAAAGTGGTCAAAAATGGTCATTACACAAATTGGTTAAACCCAAAATTTAACCAATTTGTTTAGGGGACCATTTTTGTCCATTTTCTAGTGTTTGAGAGTAAATCGTTGATGGTCATTTGCTCACATAGATAACCGGATTTCTATTCCAATCAGCCAGTGTTGGAGAGATGGTCTGCCAGATTACATAATGCATACCAGAGCCATAACTAGACTTTTTAGTGCCCTGTGACAGAGAATTATATGCCCCCCCCCCCCCACACTATTTTTGCAATATGGACAAAAGGCGCATGCCTCGTGGGGAAGGGGCATAACAAGATTGGTCTCAGAGAAAGCACATGAGATATGAAGATATATCTAGTATACTTGACACTCAATGGTTTGTGGTATTGCCGGGGGGCCCTCCTTAAATGCATATACAGTCACACATGGCTTGCTTGTGCAAATGGCATATCAGCAGTCAGCACTAACTGGTGACATGCCATTTGTACAAGTAAGCCATGTGTGACTAATATATAAACACACTTTATTAAATAACACCTCAAACTACCATACCCAGGATTCAAACCTATAACCTGTTGAATTCTAATCAAACACCCTACCCATTGAGCTACTTGATCCTGCATAAAAATTGTGAACATTATATGAAGCTATTGGTACTTTGCAAAAAAAAATTATTAGCATTGCAACTCAGCAGATCAATGCAGTGTGCAGCCACACACTCCATATATCTGCTCAGCCACAATGCTGATTATTTCTTCACAAAGTACAAGGTGAGCTCCAAATAGAATTCTCTAGCTTAGATTATACCTTTCTATGCAAGGGTAAATAGCTCAATTGTTTGACTGCAATGCCACAGGAAATGGTTTGGATCCAAGACAGTGTGACTGAATAATAAAGAAACCTTAAGATGAGTTCATGAATGTTGTATAAGTATTAGTGAGAGAAGGGGTCAGGAGCATGCTAGGCTGCAAAAAATAAGGTAGGCTGCAAGTGAAAGTAATGATCTCCTATATATTTTCCCAGATCTGTCACTCTGTGTGGCTAACTCTGGGGGAAGTCACAGCAATGGGCGGAGACGGCATCTGCAGGACGATACACCAGTGCCAGCAGCAGACCGTAACAAAGTGACAGATTTGGGAGAATATATAGGAGGTAGGGAGGTGGCCATGGTACATGGCTGACCAAGGGACACTAGCTCATGTACCCCTTTACCACTGAGGCTAGCCACCAAGGATGGACCTGTCACCAGTGCACATGCAATAACCTCTTCTGCTGCCCTCTTTGCAACTCAGATTGCCCAGTGCTCCCCTTCGCTAACAGTCCACAAAGTTTCCCCATCTCACGATCTGCCTCCTCACCGCCACTTTCATCTCTACAGCACACGCGCATATCATACAAGATCCCATCATGCGTACGTAGGTCTGAAATGCCAGAGGGAGGTTGGGGGGAGATTGACATGCGCCAGCAACACCACACAGCTCACTGTGACCACAGTGGAGAGGCGCTGCAACAGGACAATACACCAACCTCGGAGCAAGGAACTGCGTCGGTCAGGAGGAGAACTATTTCAATAGCATAAAAAGGTTAGTGCGTCCCACCCTATGGACACCAGACTCATCAATTCACTGTTGCCAGAGTCTCATACAATGACTCTGAACCTCTAAGCACACTATTTGACTGTCCACACCCTGCTGTGCCTATTACCCATCTCCTCCACCACCCTCAACACTGACCCACACATCATTCACCCACAAAGATACAATAAAGGTAGTTTGGATAAATTAGCTAAATGAAATGGATTTAACCAATTTATCTAAATGACCATTTTTGGATGTTTTCCAGTGTTTGTGAGCAAATGGTCAATTGTCATTTGCTGCCACATATTAGCATAATTTTGTTTCAACTAGAAAAAAAAAATGGACAGATAATCTAAGTGTGGATCCAGTTTAAAGGTCCGTATTCACGGACCGATTTTGGGGAGAGATGTGTGCTGAGCGAACTGCTCAGCACACATCTCTCCCCCCGCTCAGCACAGCGTGATGTGTGCTGAGCGTACGGGGGGTGGGGGGGCGCTCATTTCACCCCCTGTGTAGGGCATTCTGTGTGTATCCAGCTTAACAGGTGTGAGCATCATACAACTACTGACTTGCGAGTAACTATACAGCAGCTCCATACCTTGTGACTTGAAGAAACACCAGTTAACCCCGGGAATGCTGCAGTCAAAGCAACAATTCCTCTTCTTACATTCCGCTGCACTTATTGTGGGGTAGCCGCAATCCCTTCTGCTGTACGGTTCCACATTACATTGTTTCTTGTCACTTCCTGTTGATGCAGTAAGGAAACATCCAGGAATTACAGCAGCTTAGTTTTTTTTTTTTTTTTAACTGGTGCAATTTAGCTAGATCACAGGGCAATTTAGCTCCTTTGGTCCTTTTTTAGGACCAGTTAATCAGACAGTTGAGCAAACTGAAAAACAGCTAACAGGAAATTTCCACTTAAATGGTATTTTCTAATCTTATCTGACCGTGACTAAGAATAAAGGATACACAAGATAAACTCTTATAGCTATTGACCTTATCCATGTTTAAGCTCCATCAAATCTGTAATCAATAGCACTACATGCTCCCACTCTACCACTGTACTGTATACTCTACCTGTGTTTTTAAGGTAAAAACACCATTTAACCCCAGTGACACTTGAATTAAAGCAGCAGCCTCTATAATAGCATTCTTTAGCATTAATCCCAGGAAATCTGCAATCTTCACGCTCTTTGATAGCCACGCTACATTGCTGTTTACTTGGATGGAGCAGAGAGCACAACATCAGGACATAGGAAATATTACAATGCATGATAAGAAAGGTGTGAGTTCTACAGCAAGGCTCTAACCCTTTGCCAGTGCCAAATACATAGGGCTTAACTCAGATCTGATCACAGCAGCAAATTTATTAGCTAAAACCATGTACACTGCAGGGGGGGGGGTGTATAATATGTGCAGAGAGAGTTAGATTTTGGTGCGGTGTGTTCAAACTGAAATCTACATTGCAGTGTAAAAACAAAACAGCCAGTATTTACCCTGCACACAAACAATATAACCCACCTAAATCTCTCTGCAAATGTTATATCTGCCCCCCCCCCCCCACACATCCCTGCAGTGCACATGGTTTTGCCCACTAGCTAACAAATTTGCTGCATCTGGGAATTACAGCATCTTAATATTTCTTTTTACAGAGGGTTCAGCAAATTAAATTATTTAGTGAAATACTGTAATCATAACAGTTACAGGGATATTGTAGGTAGATTTATTGTCAGTGGATAAATGTAAAAATTAAACCCTTAGGCATAGTTCCCAAATGCTGTCATTGCAATCCAGATTTTAAGGATATCATGCTTGAGCACGGGTGACTTAATTAGAACTTCGGTCAATGTGAATTAACCATTGGACTCAACCATGGTTATCCTTAAAACCCAGGGGTCTATTTAAGATCGATCTTAATCGATGTTGGGCTTCCAGGTTGAAAAAAAAACACACATTTACTAACATTTTAAAATTTATATAAAAAATCATCTGTTCGTAAATGCAGTGCACATGGTTTTGCCCAACTGCTAACAAAAATCCTGCTGCGATCAACTCAGAATTACCCCCCATGGCCCTCATTCCGAGTTGTTCGCTCGCAAGCTGCTTTTAGCAGCATTGCACACGCTAAGCCGCCGCCTACTGGGAGTGAATCTTAGCATCTTAAAATTGCGAACGAAAGATTTGCACTATTGCGATAAGACATCTCTGTGCAGTTTCTGAGTAGCTCGAGACTTACTCTGCCAGTGCGATCAGTTCAGTGCTTGTCGTTCCTGGTTTGACGTCACAAACACACCCAGCGTTCGCCCAGACACTCCTCCGTTTCTCCAGCCATTACCGCGTTTTTCCCAGAAACGGTAGCATTTTTTCCCACACGCCCCTAAAACGGTCTGTTTCCGCCCAGAAACACCCACTTCCTGTCAATCACATTACGATCACCAGAACGATGAAAAAACCGTGAGTAATATTCCTAACTGCATAGCAAATTTACTTGGCGCAGTCGCAGTGCGAACATTGCGCATGCGCATTAAGCGGAAAATCGCTGCGATGCGAAGAAAATTACCGAGCGAACAACTCGGAATGACCACCTATGTGCACTGCAGGGAAGGCAGATTTAACATGTGCAGAGAGAGTTAGATTTGGGTGTGGTGTGTTCAATCTGCAATCTAATTTGCAGTGTAAAAATAAAGCAGTCAGTATTTACCCTGCACAGAAACAAAATAACTCACCCAAATCTAACTCTTTCTGCACATGTTATATCTGCCTCCCCTGCAGTACACATGGTTTTGCCCAACTGCTAACAAAATTCCTGCTGCGATCAACTTGGAATTACCCCCATCGAATTACCCCCATTTTCACACTGCTCGTGTATATAAGACATAGGGCCTAATTCAGTTTGGATCGTAATACGCGTTCCAACCGCAAAAACTATGAAGAGGATTGGGGCATATACGCAGGGTCCATCCTGTGCGTGTGCCTACATTTTCTCCGGGTGCCCCGCAGAAAATGCGAATGCCTCTGCCTGTCAATCAGTAGAGGGCGTACCTTCGCAGGTATATCGCGATCATGAGCCATGTCTCCCATTTTTGTCATTATAGGTGCTCTGTGAGCTGCTGGCCATGCCCCAGCCCCTCTGTCTCCCGTGAATAGACATTGAGGCTTATTCAGACCAGATCGCTTCAATTTATTTTCACCCAACGGGCAATCAGGTCTGCACTGCACAAGCGTATGCGCCACAATGCGTAAGTGCGACGGTCCGGAGATCACAAGAAGATTGACAAGAAGAGGGTGTTTGTGTGGGTTGCAACTGAATGTTTCTAGGGAGTGTCCGGAAAAACACTGGAGGGACCCGGCGTTTTGTGGGAGGATTTGTGACGTCACCTCAATGGCTGAGTAAGTGCTGAGCTGTGCAGCTCTTGTGCACATGTGATCACACACCTGCACAGCAAATTTTCCCTTCCGCTGTAGGCGGCAACTACCTGATTACAGGGATGCAAAAAACACACCCTAGCGATCAGGTCTGAATTACCCACAATGTGCATATTTGCAGAGCAAAAAGCTACAGGGAGCCTTCCACCCCCCCCCCCCCTTCCCCATGACTATGGGACACTGCGGCCCCCACAGGGGGGGGGGTTGTTAGCTGGACATTCCCAAAAAAAGTGACTGTCCTGCAAAAATTGGTATAGTTGGGAGGTATGTTCAAATACATTTATTGTTTTGCATGCGGGGTAAATACTGGCTTCTTTGACATTTAGCCACAAATGCTGCACAGCTGAATTACAGTATTACACTGCAATTAACAGTTATGCTAGGACATTCCCCCTCCCAAATCTACCTCTCTCTGCATGTTACATCTGTCCCACAGTGGCGTGCGGTGAGGTCAGTGGCTAGTGAGGCACTACAGCCATAATTTCCGCCGAATCCTGCCGATGACCCTTAGCCAATGCCCGCTACTGCCTCTGAGCCGATACCCGCTGCCACCGTCAATGGCTTACAAACTCTCCCACAATCAACTGACCCAGCCCTCCACCACTAATTTCTATCTCAGTCCGATGCCGCCAATGCCCGCTGCCTGCCTGCTCATTGTTCTTGTTATATATTATACATTTTTAAAGAAAAAAAAATGAGTGTTTGGGACTGGGAAGGGTGAGGGAGGAGGACATGAATGCACTTTTGTTGTCCAGGGCTTCCATTAACTTAAAGGAGAAGGGTCTGAATGGGTTAAAAAAAATGCGTGAGGTCCCCCCTCCTTAGTATAACCAGCCTCGGGCTCTTTGAGCTGGTCCTGGTTATTTAAATACTGGGGGGAAAATTGGACAGGGGTTCCCCGTATTTAGACAACCAGCACCGGGCTCTTAGAACGGTCCAGGTTCCAAAAATACGTGGGACAAAAGATGTAGGGGTCCCCCATATTTTTAAAACCAGCACCGGGCTCCACTAGCCAGAGAGATAATGCCACAGACGGGGGACACTTTTATGTAGGTCCCTGCGGCCCTGGCATTACCCCTCCAACTAGTCACCCCTGGCCGGGGTTCCCTGGAGGAGTGGGGACCCCTTAAATCAAGAGGTTCCTCCCCTCGAGGCACCCAAGGGCCAGAGGTGAAGCCCGAGGCTGTCCCCAGCACCCCTGGGTGGTGGGTGCCGGGCTGATAGCCATGTGTGTAAAAAAAGAATATTGTTTTTGTTGTTGTGGAACTACAAGGCCCAGCAAGCCTCCCCCGCTTGCTGGTACTTGGAGAACCTCAAGTACCAGCAGGCGGGGAAATAACGGGCTTGCTGGTACCTGTAGTTCTACAACAACAAAAAATACCCAAATAAAAACACAAACACACACACCGTGACAGTAAAATTATTGAGACAGGCTGTAGCATGTGGGTGCATGTAACCCTATAAAAGTGATGGATTGGGTGACTATTACAATACCCACTGTTGCTGTCTGAAAAATTATGGATTTATAGATTGCTCTGCCGAGACATGTTTTTTTCTAAAATGCACCACAGGTATGGATGGATAGTATACTTGACGACACAGAGGTAGGTAGAGCAGTGGCCTACTGTACCGTACTGCTATATATTATATTATTTATTATTATTATTATTATTATCCTTTATTTATATGGCGCCACAAGGGTTCCGCAGTGCCCAATTACAGAGTACATAAACAAATAATCAAACAGGAAAACAGCAATTTACAGTTGACAACAATATAGGACAAGTACAGGGTAAATAAACATAGCTACATCAGCAGATGACACTGGAATAAGTATCAGGTGGCAGAAGACTGCTGGATTTGGTGCAGCTGAAGATTATTAAAGTAAGAAAAGAGTAAGCACATGAGGGAAGAGGGCCCTGCTCGTGAGAGCTTACATTCTAAAAGGGAGGGGTAGACAGACAGGGGTGAGACAGATGGGGTACATAGAGAGCGTGGAACAGAGGTTTAGGATGAGATTTGGCTGGGTTTGGTGAAGAAGTGGGTCTTGAGAGCCCGTTTGAAGTTTTGTAGAGAGGTGGAGAGTCTGAGGGGGAGAGATAGGGAATTCCAGAGAAGTGGTGCAGCACGTGAAAAATCTTGGAGGTAGGAGTGGGAGGAAGTAATCCGTAGGCAGGAGTCGGTGTGCATTAGCAGAGCGAAGAGGGCGGGTGGGAGTGTAAAGCGAGATAAGATCAGAGATGTAGATGGGAGAGGAGTGGGTGAGGGCTTTGTAAGCAAGTGTGAGAAGCTTGAAATGGATTCTGAAAGGGAAGGGGAGCCAGTGAAGAACTAGTAAGAGAGGAGAGGTGGACGTAGTGCGTTTGGTGAGGAAAATGAGCCGGGAAGCAGCATTGAGGATAGATTGGAGTGGAGAGAGGTATTTGTCAGGAATGCCAGTCAGGAAGAGATTACAGCAGTCCAGTCTGGAGATGACCAGTGAGTGGATAAGAGTCTTAGTAGCATCCTGGGTCAGAAAGGGTCTGATCCTGGAAATATTTTTTAGATGAAAACGGCAGGTTTGTGAGAGGTGCTGAATGTGTGGTTTGAAGGAGAGGGAGGAGTCAAGGATTACTCCAAGACAGCGCACTTGGGGGGTAGAGGAGATAGTAGTGCCATCAATAGATAATGAGATTGTAGGAGGTGAGGTTATGCGGGAGGGAGGTAGGATGATCAGCTCGGTCTTAGACATGTTAAGTTTAAGAAAGCGCTGGGACATCCAGGAAGAGATAGCAGAGAGACAGTTGGAGATACGAGTGAGGAGAGTAGGGGAGAGGTCTGGAGAGGAAAGATA
This sequence comes from Pseudophryne corroboree, assembly GCF_028390025.1. Classification (NCBI taxonomy): domain Eukaryota; kingdom Metazoa; phylum Chordata; class Amphibia; order Anura; family Myobatrachidae; genus Pseudophryne; species Pseudophryne corroboree. The sequence continues at coordinate 26,052 of NW_026969438.1, forward strand.
GATTTGAGTGTCATCAGCATAGAGATGATATTGGAAACCAAAAGAACTAATGAGCTTACCTAGTGAGGACGTATAGAGAGAAAAGAGAAGAGGACCAAGGACAGAACCTTGGGGTACCCCTACAGTTAGTGGAAGTGAGGGGGAGGTGGAGTCATGAGAGGAGACAGAGAATGAACGGTCAGAAAGTTAGGACGACAACCAAGAGAGGGCTGTGTTACGCAGACCAATGGAGTGAAGGATTTGCAGTAGGAGAGGATGGTCCACAGTGTCAAAAGCAGCAGAGAGATCAAGTAGAATAAGTAGAGAGTAGTGTCCCTTAGATTTAGCAGCATGGAGGTCATTGCATACTTTTGTAAGGGCAGTTTCAGTGGAGTGGAGAGGACGGAAGCCAGACTGGAATGGGTCAAGCAGTGAGTGTGAGGAAAGAAAGGAAGTAAGGCGGTTGTAGACAATACGCTCAAGGAGTTTGGAGGCAAAAGGGAGGAGAGAGATGGGTCGGTAGTTGGAGAGAGTGTTTGGATCAAGGGTAGGTTTTTTAAGAATAGGAGAGATGAGAGCGTGCTTGAAGGCAGAGGGGACAGTGCCTGATGAGAGGGAGAGATTGAGAAGGTGGGAAAGATGGGAAAAAGCAGAAGAAGAGAGGTGGCAAAGGAGGTGGGAGGGGATTGGGTCAAGTGGGGAGGTGGTGAGGGGACAGGAACGAATGAGGGCCATGACTTCCTCTCCAGATGCATGGGAGAAAGATGACAGAGTTGGTGCGAGGGATGGGGAGGGTTGGTAAGGGTTGGGAGAAGGCTGGTTACTGATAGTCTGGTGTGATGTGATGTCCTGACGTATGGAGTCAATTTTGGATGTGAAGTAAGTGGCAAAGTCAAGAGCAGAGAGTGAGGAAGGGAGACGAGGTGGAGGTGGGCAGAGGAGTGAGTTGAGAGTGGCAAAGAGGCGCCGGGGGTTGGAAGACTGGGAGGAGATGAGGTTCTTGAAGTATGACTGTTTAGCAAGAGAAAGGGCAGCACTGAAGGATGAGAGCATAAGTTTGAAATGGAGGAAGTCTGCCTTAGAGCGTGATTTCCTCCAGTGTCGCTCAGCCGTACGTGAGCATTTTTGCAGATATCTGGTGCATTTGGTGTGCCAGGGTTGAGGTGTTAATTTGTGAGGGTGAATAGTGGTTGGTGGAGCAACAGAGTCAAGAGCAGAAGTAAGGGAAGCATTGTATGTGGAAGTGGCTTGTTCAGGGCATGAGAGAGAGAGAATAGGAGAGAGAAGTGAGTCAAACAGGGAGGAAAGGAATGTGGTGTCAATAGCTTCAATGTTACGCTTAGTGATGGTAGCCTTAGGAGGTAGAGATGGGGAAGTCGAGAGAGATAGGTTGAAGGAGAGCAGGTGGTGGTCAGAGAGGGGAAATGGGGAGTTGGAAAAATCAGAAATATCACAGCGGTGAGTGAAGACCAGATCCAGTGAGCTCCCATTCACATGGGAGGGTGAGGAGGTCCACTGGGAGAGACCAAGTGAAGAGGTGAGGTTAAGGAGTTTAGAGGCAGGGGATTGTGTGGGGATGTCAATAGGGATGTTGAAATCGCCTAGGATAATGGTGGGAATGTCAGAAGAGAGGAAGTGAGGAAGCCAGGAAGCAAAGTTGTCGATTAATTTGGAAGCAGTGCCAGGGGGGCGGTAAATGACAGCTACTCTAAGATAAACTGGTTGGAAGAGGCATATGGCGTGGACCTCAAATGTAAAGAATATAAGGGATGGTTCTGGTGGTATGAGTTGGTAGGAGTAACTAGAAGGTAAAAGGACCCCAACACCACCCCCATGGCGACCCCCAGGTCGGGGTGTGTGTGTGAATGTAAGGCCCCCAGCAGAGAGAGCAGCAGCAGAAGTAGTGTCAGAGGGCGTAATCCAAGTTTCAGTAATGGCTAGTAGGTGTAGGGAGTTGGAAATGAAAAGGTCATGAGTGGGGACCAGTTTGTTATAAACAGATCTGGCATTCCAGAGGGCACAGGATAGGGGGTATGAGTTTGTGGGAGAGATGTGAATTAGATTTTCAGGGTTGCTGTAGCGATGAGGTGGGATTAACTTTGAGGGCAGGGATGATGAGAGAGTAGTGATGGTACGGGTGCCTGAGCTAGGAGGGGAAACTGCAGGAGGTGGGCAGGGAGGGAGGTCAGTGTGATGTGGATGGGGGTGTGGGGAGGTGACAGGGAAGGGAGAGAGGGAGCAGGGCTGAGTTGTGGGGTAGCAGGACCATGGGGCAGAGGTGAATGAAAGTGGGGTAACAGGAAAGGTGGGGGAAGGAAACAGAGGGATGGAGGGGAGACAGAGGAGGGGAGAGAGGAGGAGGTGGAGGAGACTAGGGGGGAAGGCTAAAGATACATTATTAGGTAGACACTTAGTGATGTGGGGAGTATAAGAAAACCTTGACATAGTGTTAAGTAGGTAAATAGGTTGAGGGAAAGTGGAAGTAGGAGAGGAGACTGTAAGGCAATCCGAGCAGAAGAATTGCAGAAATGCAGGTGAGAAAAGCTGTGTAGGCTCAAGGGGTGTAGATTTAGTATGAAATGAGTCAAAAGCGTAGATAAAGTGGGTGCAGAAAAGTATTTGGAGTGTAAGAAATGAAAGGATTGTGAGAGGTTTAAGAAGCAATGGTAATTATGTTAGATGTTTTAAGTGTTTGCAGGTAAAATTGCATTGGTGCAGCTGTGCTTAAAAAACAAAATTACAATAATACAGATACAGGCATTTGTAGGTGAAATGGATGGTTTATGAAATGTCCAAGTAAGGTAGTTCTGTGCTATGTAATCAGATGCAACAATCAGGAGGTGAGTGATCTGAGGAGTAAGTGACTCACATTTGTTATTAGTTCTTCAGTTTTCTTTGTTTTGTTAGATTGGTGTGCTTCTGTTTTCCTTCTTTTTCACTTCGATTGAACGCTGATTGAACACTGCTGTTATGTGTCAATTTTATCACGGTTTGATAAAAATGCACGCTTAGATCAATAAATGCACAGCCAAATGGCTTTGCACAGCCTACACCATTGGACTTAAGTAGAAGACTATTACAAGTGAAACCAATAATTGAAATCTGTAACCACACCCCACCCCCTCAAATGCCAGGCAATAAATTACCTTAAAAACAACAACCAGGCATTCCACAAAGACTAAACTGGGTCTATATCATTCAAAACTTTAAAAAAGTACTTCAAAATCACATACTATGCAATAATGTTTCAATTTGCATTACCCAGCAGAATTAGCTTTGCATATATAGATATAGTGCAGCAGAATATATTGGTGGTTGTAGTCAATTGTAATTACCTGTAGGTGACAAGAAGAGAAGAAACGTCAATTCACAATCGATATCAGCTGAAGATAAATTAATGCTGATTGAACACTGCTGTTATGTGTCAATTTTATCACGCTTTGATAAAAATGCATGCTTAGATCAATAAATGCACAGCCAAACGGCTTTGCACAGCCTACACCATTGGACTTAAGTAGAAGACTATTACAAGTGAAACCAATAATTGAAATCTGTAACCACACCCCACCCCCTCAAATGCCAGGCAATAAATTACCTTAAAAACAACAACCAGGCATTCCACAAAGATTAAACTGGGTCTATATCATTCAAAACTTTAAAAAAGTACTTCAAAATCACATACTATGCAATAATGTTTCAATTTGCATTACCCAGCAGAATTAGCTTTGCATATATAGATATAGTGCAGCAGAATATATTGGTGGTTGTAGTCAATTGTAATTACTCAGCAGAATTAGCTTTGCATATATAGATATAGTGCAGCAGAATATATTGGTGGTTGTAGTCAATTGTAATTACCCAGCAGAATTAGCTTTGCAAATATAGATATAGTGCAGCAGAATATATTGGTGGTTTTAGTCAGTTGTAATTACCCAGCAGAATTAGCTTTGCATATATATAGTGCAGCAGAATATATTGGTGGTTGTAGTCAAATTAAGCAGACGGGAGAAGTCAGGATAGTGCGCAAGGGCATAGAAGGGAGCGGCTCAAGAAAAGAGAAGTGGAAACAGACAGCAAACTAGGCTGGAGAGAGACCTGAGACAAAGAGATCTGAATTATACGAGAGCCGACCAGGGGAAAAACAAATTATGCAGTCAAGTTTCCCACATTTGGAAAAATCACAGGAGCAGCACACCCAGAGTGCAATGAGTGAGCCTTGCCCTGGGAGAAGCACCTTCATGATCATAGTATATCACCTGGCAGGTAAGTAGGAGTTGGGCTAGAGCTGGGGAGGGTCGCTGCTCGGGCACCCCCCTGTCAAGTGAAGGAGATCCAACTGAGGCAGCACAAGGAATCTCTCGAAAGAAGAACAAGGCTAGAGGAAGATCTGAGACAAATAAATCTGACTTTTACCAGAGCTGACCAGAGGAAAGAACAAACACAGTCCCCCACTACCACAAATAATGCAGTCGAGTTTCCCACATTTGGGGAAATCATACGGGTCAGCATACCCAGAATACAATGAATGAACCTCACCCTGGGAGAACAATCTTCATGACCATGGTATCTCCTATGCAAAATAAGTATGATTTGGGATAGGGCTTGGGAGGGCCGCTGCTCAGGCACATCTCTGTCAAGTAAAGGAGATTCAACTGAGGCAGCACAAGGGAACTCTCATCTGGGGACAACAACTGCAGGGAGAACACATATTTTCAGATGAACATGGGAGGGCAGAAGGCTACCTAATACTGAAGCACCCCCAAACAACAAACCAAATGCAACAACTAGTGCAAGCATTCCTGGGGGAAGGCCTGCAGCAGATGGATTTGCATATGGTGATGTCATCCAAGCAGTGGGTCAAAGTTGGCTTCAACCCTCGTCTGCATATGAAAAGAGAAAAGGGGCGTGCAGGGCATGGCAGCATTTTTCGGAGCTTGGATGACCCCTAGTTCGCATTAAACACCTCCACCCTCCTTCGGTGTGGGGCTCATGTTGGCTATGCCCCAGCCCCGAAGCATTCAAGCTGATTTCTTGCAGCAGCTGGGCACTGTAACAGCTCCAGAGCTGCTCTGTAAGGCAAATAAAAGGGTGTGGGACCTGCAGCACTACCTGTAGTTCGCATTGTGCGTTGGAAGGCACAAAGTAAGCAGACGGGAGAAGTCAGGATAGTGCGCAAGGGCATAGAAGGGAGCAGCTCAAGAAAAGAGAAGTGGAAACAGACAGCAAACTAGGCTGGAGAGAGACCTGAGACAAAGAGATCTGAATTATACGAGAGCCGACCAGGGGAAACACAAATTATGCAGTCAAGTTTCCCACATTTGGGGAAATCGCAGGAGCAGCACACCCAGAGTGCAATGGGTGAGCCTTGCCCTGGGAGAAGCACCTTCGTGATTATAGTATCTCGCCTGGCAGGTTAGTAGGAGTTGGGCTAGAGCTGGGGAGGGTCGCTGCTCGGGCACCCCCCTGTCAAGTGAAGGAGATCCAACTGAGGCAGCACAAGGGAACTCTCGAAATAAGAACAAGGCTAGAGGAAGATCTGAGACAAAGAAATCTGACTTTTACCAGAGCTGACATCACATCACACCAGACTATCAGTAACCAGCCTTCTCCCATCCCTTACCAACCCTCCCCATCCCTCGCACCAACTCTGTCATCTTTCTCCCATGCATCTGGAGAGGAAGTCATGGCCCTCATTCGTTCCTGTCCCCTCACCACCTCCCCACTTGACCCTATCCCCTCCCGCCTCCTCTGCCACATCTCTTCTTCTGCTTGTTCCCATCTTTCCCACCTTCTCAATCTCTCCCTCTCATCAGGCACTGTCCCCTCTGCCTTCAACCACGCTCTCATCTCTCCTATTCTTAAAAAACCTACCCTTGATCCAAACACTCTCTCCAACTACCGACCCATCTCTCTTCTCCCTTTTGCCTCCAAACTCCTTGAGCGTATTGTCTACAACCGCCTTACTTCCTTTCTTTCCTCACACTCACTGCTTGACCCATTCCAGTCTGGCTTCCGTCCTCTCCACTCCACTGAAACTGCCCTTACAAAAGTATGCAATGACCTCCATGCTGCTAAATCTAAGGGACACTACTCTCTACTTATTCTACTTGATCTCTCTGCTGCTTTTGACACTGTGGACCATCCTCTCCTACTGCAAATCCTTCACTCCATTGGTCTGCGTAACACTCCCCTCTCTTGGTTGTCGTCCTACCTTTCTGACCGTTCATTCTCTGTCTCCTCTCATGACTCCACCTCCCCCTCACTTCCACTAACTGTAGGGGTACCCCAAGGTTCTGTCCTTGGTCCTCTTCTCTCTCTATACGTCCTCACTAGGTAAGCTCATTAGTTCTTTTGGTTTCCAATATCATCTCTATGCTGATGACACTCAAATCTATCTTTCCTCTCCAGACCTCTCCCCTACTCTCCTCACTCGTATCTCCAACTGTCTCTCTGCTATCTCTTCCTGGATGTCCCAGCGCTTTCTTAAACTTAACATGTCTAAGATCGAGCTGATCATCTTCCCTCCCTCCCGCATAACCTCACCTCCTACAATCTCATTATCTATTGATGGCACTACTATCTCCTCTACCCCCCAAGTGCGCTGTCTTGGAGTAATCCTTGACTCCTCCCTCTCCTTCAAACCACACATTCAGCACCTCTTACAAACCTGCCGTTTTCATCTAAAAAATATTTCCAGGATCAGACCCTTTCTGACCCAGGATGCTACTAAGACTCTTATCCACTCACTGGTCATCTCCAGACTGGACTACTGTAATCTCCTCCTGACTGGCATTCCTGACAAATACCTCTCTCCACTCCAATATATCGTCAATGCTGCTGCCCGGCTCATTTTCCTCACCAAATGCACTACGTCCACCTCTCCTCTCTTACTAGTCCTTCCCTGGCTCCCCTTCCCTTTCAGAATCCATTTCAAGCTTCTCACACTTGCTTACAAAGCCCCTAACCACTCCTCTCCCATCTACATCTCTGATCTTATCTCGCTTTACACTCCCACCCGTCCTCTTCGCTCTGCTAATGCACGCCGACTCTCCTGCCTACGGATTACTTCCTCCCACTCCTACCTCCAAGATTTTTCACGTGCTGCACCACTTCTCTGGAATTCCCTACCTCTCCCCCTCAGACTCTCCACCTCTCTACAAAACTTCAAATGGGCTCTCAAGACCCACTTCTTCACCAAACCCAGCCAAATCTCATCCTAAACCTCTGTTCCACGCTCTCTATGTACCCCATCTGTCTCACCCCTGTCTGTCTACCCCTCCCCTTTAGAATGTAAGCTCTCACGAGCAGGGCCCTCTTCCCTCATGTGCTTACTCTTTTCTTACTTTAATAATCTTCAGCTGCACCAAATCCAGCAGTCTTCTGCCACCTGATACTTATTCCAGTGTCATCTGCTGATGTAGCTATGTTTATTTACCCTGTACTTGTCCTATATTGTCATCAACTGTAAGTTGCTGTTTTCCTGTTTGATTATTTGTTTATGTACTCTGTAATTGGGTGCTGCGGAACCCTTGTGGCGCCATATAAATAAAGGATAATAATAATAATAAATAATATAATATATAGCAGTACGGTACAGTAGGCCACTGCTCTACCTACCTCTGTGTCATCAAGTATACTATCCATCCATACCTGTGGTGCATTTTAGAAAAAAAACATATCTCGGCAGAGCAATCTATAAATCCATCATTTTTCAGACAGCAACAGTGGGTATTGTAATAGTCACCCAATCCATCACTTTTATAGGGTTACATGCATCCACATGCTACAGCCTGTCTCAATAATTTTACTGTCACGGTGTGTGTGTTTGTGTTTTTATTTGGGTATTTTTTTGTTGTTGTAGAACTACAGGTACCAGCGAGCCCGTTATTTCCCCGCCTGCTGGTACTTGAGGTTCTCCAAGTACCAGCAAGTGGGGGAGGCTTGCTGGGCCTTGTACTTCCACAACAAAAAAACAATGTTCTTTTTTTACACTTATGGCTATCAGCCCGGCACCCACCACCCAGGGGTGCTGGGGACAGCCTCGGGCTTCACCCCTGGCCCTTGGGTGCCTCGAGGGGAGGAACCTCTTGATTTAAGGGGTCCCCACTCCTCCAGGGAACCCCGGCCAGGGGTGACTAGTTGGAGGGGTAATGCCAGGGCCGCAGGGACCTACATAAAAGTGTCCCCCGTCTGTGGCATTATCTCTCTGGCTAGTGGAGCCCGGTGCTGGTTTTAAAAATATGGGGGACCCCTACATCTTTTGTCCCACGTATTTTTGGAACCAGGACCCGTCTAAGAGCCCGGTGCTGGTTGTCTAAATACGGGGAACCTCTGTCCATTTTTCCCCCCAGTATTTAAATAACCAGGACCGGCTCAAAGAGGCTGGTTATACTAAGGAGGGGGGACCTCACACATTTTTTTTTAACCCATTCAGACCCTTCTCCTTTAAGTTAATGGAAGCCCTGGACAACAAAAGTGCATTCATGTCCTCCTCCCTCACCCTTCCCAGTCCCAAACACTCATTTTTTTTTTCTTTAAAAATTTATAATATATCACAAGAACAATGAGCAGGGCATTGGCGGCATCGGACTGAGATAGAAATTAGTGGTGGAGGGCTGGGTCAGTTGATTGTGGGAGAGTTTGTAAGCCATTGGCGGTGGCAGTGGGTATCGGCTCAGAGGCAGTAGCGGGCATTGGCTAAGGGTCATCGGCAGAATTCAGCGGACATTATGGCTGTAGTGCCTCACTAGCCACTGACCTCACCGCACGCCACTGTGGGACAGATGTAACATGCAGAGAGAGGTAGATTTTGGGAGAAGGAATGTCCTAGCATAACTGTTAATTGCAGTGTAATACTGTAATTCAACTGTGCAGCATTTGTGGCTAAATGTCAAAGAAGCCAGTATTTACCCTGCATGCAAAACAATAAATGTATTTGCACATACCTCCCAACTAACCCAATTTTTGCAGGACAGTCACTTTTTTGGGAATGTCCAGCTAACCCAAACAACCCCCCCCCCCCAGTGTCCCATAGTCATGGGGAAGGGGGGGGTGGAAGGCTCCCTGTAGCTTGTTGCTCTGCAAATATGCACATTGTGGGTAATTCAGACCTGATCGCTAGGGTGTGTTTTTTGCATCCCTGTGCTCAGGTAGTTGACGCCTACAGCGGAAGGGAAAATTTGCTGTGCAGGTGTGTGATCACATGTGCACAAGAGCTGCACAGCTCAGCACTTACTCAGCCATTGAGGTGACGTCACAAATCCTCCCACAAAACGCCGGGTCCCTCCAGTGTTTTTCCGGACACTCCCTAGAAACATTCAGTTGCCACCCACACAAACACCCTCTTCTTCTCAATCTTCTTGTGATCTCCGGACCGTCGCACCTACGCATTGTGGCGCATACGCATGTGCAGTGCAGACCTGATTGCCCGCTGGGTGAAAATAAATTGAAGCGATCTGGTCTGAATAAGCCACAATGTCTATTCACGGGAGACAGAGGGGCTGGGGCATGGTCAGCAGCTCACAGAGCACCTATAATGACAAAAATGGGAGACATGGCTCATGATCGCGATATACCTGCGAAGGTACGCCCTCTACTGATTGACAGGCAGAGGCATTCGCATTTTCTGCGGGGCACCCGTAGAAAATGTAGGCACATGCACAGGATGGACCCTGCGTATATGCCCCCATCCTCTTCATAGTTTTTGCGGTTGGAACGAGCAGTGTGAAAACATCAATCGATGGGGGTAATTCCAAGTTGATCGCAGCAGGAATTTTGTTAGCAGTTGGGCAAAACCATGTGTACTGCAGGGGAGGCAGATATAACATGTGCTGAAAGAGTTAGATTTGGGTGAGTTAATTTGTTTCTGTGCATGGTAAATACTGACTGCTTTATTTTTACACTGCAAATCAGATTGCAGATTGAACACACCACACCCAAATCTAACTCTGGTGGTCATTCCGAGTTGTTCGCTCGGTAATTTTCTTCGCATCGCAGCGATTTTCCGATTATTGCGCATGCGCAATGTTCGCACTGTGACTGCGCCAAGTAAATTTGCTATACAGTTAGGAATTTTACTCACGGCATTACGAGGTTTTTTCTTCGTTCTGGTGATCGGAGTGTGATTGACAGGAAGTGGGTGTTTCTGGGCGGAAACTGGTCATTTTATGGGCATGTGGGAAAAAACGCTACCGTTTCTGGGAAAAACGCGGGAGTGGCTGGAGAAACGGAGGAGTGTCTGGGCGAACGCTGGGTGTGTTTGTGACGTCAAACCAGGAACGACAAGCACTGAACTGATCGCACTGGCAGAGTAAGTCTCGAGCTATTCAGAAACTGCACAGAGATGTCTTTTCGCAATATTGCGAATCTTTCTTTCGCAATTTTAAGATGCTAAGATTCACTCCCAGTAGGCGGCGGCTTAGCGTGTGCAATGATGCTAAAAGCAGCTTGCGAGCGATCAACTCGGAATGAGGGCCTCTCTCTGCACATGTTAAATCTGCCTTCCCTGCAGTGCACATGGGGGGTAATTCTGAGTTGATCGCAGCAGGATTTTTGTTAGCAGTTGGGCAAAACCATGTGCACTGCATTTACGAACAGATGATTTTTTATATAAATTTTAAAATGTTAGTAAATGTGTGTTTTTTTCAACCTGGAAGCCCAACATCGATTAAGATCGATCTTAAATAGACCCCTGGGTTTTAAGGATAACCATGGTTGAGTCCAATGGTTAATTCACATTGACCGAAGTTCTAATTAAGTAGTGATGTGCACCGGAAATTTTTCGGGTTTTGTGTTTTGGTTTTGGGTTCGGTTCCGCGGCCGTGTTTTGGGTTCGGACGCGTTTTGGCAAAACCTCACCGAAATTTTTTTGTCGGATTCGGGTGTGTTTTGGATTCGGGTGTTTTTTTCAAAAAACCCTAAAAAACAGCTTAAATCATAGAATTTGGGGGTCATTTTGATCCCATAGTATTATTAACCTCAATAACCATAATTTCCACTCATTTTCAGTCTTTTTTGAACACCTCACACCTCACAATATTATTTTAATTGGTATTTGGTACCGAGGACACAGTACCTCAATCAAGTCTATAGTTGGCTCTGAAATCAGCATTAAACTGGATCCACACTTAGATTATCTGTCCATTTATTTTTTCTAGTTGAAACAAAATTATGCTAATATGTGGCAGCAAATGACAATTGACCATTTGCTCCCAAACACTGGAAAACATCCAAAAATGGTCATTTAGATAAATTGGTTAAATCCATTTCATTTAGCTAATTTATCCAAACTACCTTTATTGTATCTTTGTGGGTGAATGATGTGTGGGTCAGTGTTGAGGGTGGTGGAGGAGATGGGTAATAGGCACAGCAGGGTGTGGACAGTCAAATAGTGTGCTTAGAGGTGCAGATAAATAGGGATATCTAATAATTCACCCACTATTCTATAGAATTATTAGATATCCCTATTTATCTGCATTACTCACCTAACACTCAGCATTTATCTACATGCTGATGCTATTCATAGCACTTAGCTTGCAAGTATTTTACCCATAAGGAGACACATTAGATGTTCCCTCTCTTTTCATTAAAGACGTCCCCAGCAACCATACTGTACTATACTATAACAGGAATAATTACTGTGGGGGATTATACCATTTGATCTGGAATAAAGGGAAAATATTGTGGAAAGAGTGCTGTAAGTGTATGATATGTAGAACTATTGCCAAGTTCTGACATTTGTCAAGTGAATTACTAATATACATTCAACTAATATTACATAGTGTCCAGTAATTCAGTATCAGACTAATTGATATAGTCAATTTGGATCAATAATAAAGACACAACACAGGTAGCGAACCTTGATATTAATAAATGTATTTCCATTTATTATATATGATAATTACATTATACAAACTTATTGTACTTTATTTCGTGTTTAGACAATTTTAACAAATTTATTAAAAGTTAATTTTTAAATCATCATTTGTGCGCCAGCAAAAGAGACATTCTTTTCTCTTCTCCTTTCCTGCATAACATTACTTGTCTCTGGTAGCACCCCCGAACGTCCTACAATTAATATTTAATATAACTGATGGACATTTATTGGGGCCTCTTCATACAAATATTTAGAATTTAATAGCTGGTGCAGAACACATCCCCTTCCCCCCATTACCTGTATATCTGGATTCACCAAGGAAATGCTGATGCTGACTCCAAGAAGAAAGGGAGTCTCTTCCCTATGAAGGTGAAGCCTTGTTTGGCGCCGGCCTAGTTAATTTGATCTCGGCAGCTCCCGCAGGTAAGTCAACCTTCTTGCACTATGTTCCCTCTCAACGGATAAAGACGCATCATTATCTGATGCAGTCATTTCGGCCCAATAGATATGCAAGAAGTTAAGATTCCCCTTTCTTTGCAGGTAGAGGAAGGAGAAGAGGGAAGAGGTCTGTAGCCTCTTCAAGATTGCAGGAGCAGAGATTGTCCTCTGCTTCTGCCAAATCCACTGCATGACGCTAGGGCTTTCTTGCAGGTGCCCGCACCAGTGGGGGCACGTCTAAAACTCTTCAGTCAGTTCTGGATTCATTCGGACCTGGACTCATGGGTTTTACAAATAGTGTCCCAAGGGTACAAACTGGGGTTTCAAGACGTTCCCCCTCACCGATTGTTCAAATCAGCCTTAGTCAGCAGGGAGAAGGTTTTTATTCAAGCCTCTTCGTGGTCCCGAAGCCGGACGGCTCAGTCAGACCAATCTGAAATCTGAAATCCCTCAATTTCTACCTAAAGAAATTCAATTTCAAGATGGAATCTCTCACGGTAGTGATCTCCAGTCCGGAGGAAGGAGATTTCATGGTTTTGGTAAACTTAAAGGATGCCTACTTACATGTTCCCATTTAGCCACTGCATCAAGCTACCTGAGGTTTGCAATTCAGGATTGTCATTACTAATTTCAGACGTTGCCATTTGGTCTGTCCACGGCTCCGAGGATTTTCACCAGGGTGATGGCGGAAATGATGGTTCTCCTTCGCAAACAAGGAGTCACAATTATCCCGTACTTGGATGTTCTCCTGATAAAGGCGAGATCCAGGGACCAGTTGGTGCAAAACATTGCACTCTCCCTGACAGTTCTTCAACAACATGGTTGGCTCCTAAACTTGCCAAAATCGCAGTTGGTCCCAATGACGCGGTTGTTGTTTTTGGGAGTGATACTGGACACAGAAGAGGTTTTCCTCCAGTGGAAAGGCTATGGAGATCCAGAGTCTGGTCAAACTAATTCTGAAACCAGCAAGAGTGTTAATCCATCAATGCATTCGGTTGCTGGGGAAGATGGTTGCGGCCTACGAGGCCATTCAGTTTGGCAGGTTCCATGCCAGAGTGTTCCAGTGGGACCTGTTGGACAAGTGGTCCGGATCCCACCTACACATGCACCGGAGGATAATCCTGTCTTCCAAGACCAGAATCTCACTCCATTGGTGGCTGCACAGTTCTCACCTCCTAGAGGGGCGATGGTTCGGGATCCAGGACTGGATCCTAGGGACCACGGATGCAACCCTTTCGAGGTGGGGAGCAGTCACACAGGGGGAAAACGTCCAAGGAAGATGGTCAAGTCAGGAAAGTTGTCTCCACATAAATATTCTGGAGTTAAGGGCCATTTAATAACAGCAGACACAGTACACACTGGGACGGGTGCCCAGCATCCTCTACGGACTAAGAGAAAAGGATTTACCGGTAGGTATTAAAATTCTAGTTTCTCTAATGTCCTAGAGTATGCTGGGGACTCCGTAAGGACCATGGGGATAGCAGGAGACATGGGCACTTTAAGAAAGACTCTAGTTCTGGGTGTGCACTGGCTCCTCCCTCTATGCCCCTCCTCCATACCTCAGTTTGATACTGTGCCCAGTGGAGACTGGGTGCTTTTCAGGAGCTCTCCTGAGCTTTCTGACAGAAAGTATTTTGTTAAGTTTTTAATTTTCAGGGAGCACTGCTGGCAACAGACTCCCTGCATCGAGGGACTGAGGGGAGAGAAGCAGCCCTACTCTCTGAGTTGCAAGGTCCTGCTTCTTAGGCTACTGGACACCATTAGCTCCAGAGGGATTGGTACGCAGGATCTCACCCTCGCCGTCCATCCCAGAGCCGCGCCGCCGTCCCCCTCGCAGATTCAGAAGATAGAAGCCGGGTGAGTATGAGAAGAAAAGAAGACTTCAGAGGCGGCAGAAGAGTTCATGATCTTCACTGAGGTAATGCACAGCACTGCAGCTGTGCACCATTGATCCCATACACCTCACATACTCCGGTCACTGTAAGGGTGCAGGGCGCAGGGGGGGCACCCTGGGCAGCAATATAAACCTCTTTTTGGCAAAAATATAACATATATACAGCTGGGCACTGTATATGTATGAGCCCCTGCCAATTTTACAGTTTAAGCGGGACAGAAGCCCGCAACCGAGGGGGCGGGGCTTCTCCCTCAGCACTCACCAGCGCCATTTTTTCTCCACAGCACCGCTGAGAGGAAGCTGCCCGGACTCTCCCCTGCTTATACCACGGTAGACAAGAGGGTTGAAAAGAGAGGGGGGGCACATAATTAGGCGCAAATTACATACAGCAGCGCTACTGGACAAACATTAAGTTACTGTGTTATTCCTGGGTTATATAGCGCTGGGGTGTGTGCTGGCATACTCTCTCTCTCTGTCTCTCCAATGGGCCTTGTGGGGAAACTGTCTTCAGAAAAAGCATTCCCTGTGTGTG
>NW_026969439.1:0-12500 GCF_028390025.1 Pseudophryne corroboree
TTTCCTCCTTCCCCAGGAATGCCAATAGTCCTGCAGGCCATGTCACTGGCAATTCTGACGAGTCCTCTCCTGCCTGGGATTCCTCCGATGCATCCTTGCGTGTAACGCCTACTGCTGCTGGCGCTGCTGTTGTTGCCGCTGGGAGTCGATGGTCATCCCAGAGGGGAAGTCGTAAGCCCACTTGTACTACTTCCAGTAAGCAATTGACTGTTCAACAGTCCTTTGCGAGGAAGATGAAATATCACAGCAGTCATCCTACTGCAAAGCGGATAACTGAGGCCTTGACAACTATGTTGGTGTTAGACGTGCGTCCGGTATCCGCCGTTAGTTCACAGGGAACTAGACAATTTATTGAGGCAGTGTGCCCCCGTTACCAAATACCATCTAGGTTCCACTTCTCTAGGCAGGCGATACCGAGAATGTACACGGACGTCAGAAAAAGACTCACCAGTGTCCTAAAAAATGCAGTTGTACCCAATGTCCACTTAACCACGGACATGTGGACAAGTGGAGCAGGGCAGGGTCAGGACTATATGACTGTGACAGCCCACTGGGTAGATGTATGGACTCCCGCCGCAAGAACAGCAGCGGCGGCACCAGTAGCAGCATCTCGCAAACGCCAACTCTTTCCTAGGCAGGCTACGCTTTGTATCACCGCTTTCCAGAATACGCACACAGCTGAAAACCTCTTACGGCAACTGAGGAAGATCATCGCGGAATGGCTTACCCCAATTGGACTCTCCTGTGGATTTGTGGCATCGGACAACGCCAGCAATATTGTGTGTGCATTAAATATGGGCAAATTCCAGCACGTCCCATGTTTTGCACATACCTTGAATTTGGTGGTGCAGAATTTTTTAAAAAACGACAGGGGCGTGCAAGAGATGCTGTCGGTGGCCAGAAGAATTGCGGGACACTTTCGGCGTACAGGCACCACGTACAGAAGACTGGAGCACCACCAAAAACTACTGAACCTGCCCTGCCATCATCTGAAGCAAGAAGTGGTAACGAGGTGGAATTCAACCCTCTATATGCTTCAGAGGTTGGAGGAGCAGCAAAAGGCCATTCAAGCCTATACAATTGAGCACGATATAGTAGGTGGAATGCACCTGTCTCAAGCGCAGTGGAGAATGATTTCAACGTTGTGCAAGGTTCTGATGCCCTTTGAACTTGCCACACGTGAAGTCAGTTCAGACACTGCCAGCCTGAGTCAGGTCATTCCCCTCATCAGGCTTTTGCAGAAGAAGCTGGAGACATTGAAGGAGGAGCTAACACGGAGCGATTCCGCTAGGCATGTGGGACTTGTGGATGGAGCCCTTAATTCGCTTAACAAGGATTCACGGGTGGTCAATCTGTTGAAATCAGAGCACTACATTTTGGCCACCGTGCTCGATCCTAGATTTAAAGCCTACCTTGGATCTCTCTTTCCGGCAGACACAAGTCTGCTGGGGTTGAAAGACCTGCTGGTGACAAAATTGTCAAGTCAAGCGGAACGCGACCTGTCAACATCTCCTCCTTCACATTCTCCCGCAACTGGGGGTGCGAGGAAAAGGCTCAGAATTCCGAGCCCACCCGCTGGCGGTGATGCAGGGCAGTCTGGAGCGACTGCTGATGCTGACATCTGGTCCGGACTGAAGGACCTGACAACGATTACGGACATGTCGTCTACTGTCACTGCATATGATTCTCTCAACATTGATAGAATGGTGGAGGATTATATGAGTGACCGCATCCAAGTAGGCACGTCACACAGTCCGTACTTATACTGGCAGGAAAAAGAGGCAATTTGGAGGCCCTTGCACAAACTGGCTTTATTCTACCTAAGTTGCCCTCCCACAAGTGTGTACTCCGAAAGAGTGTTTAGTGCCGCCGCTCACCTTGTCAGCAATCGGCGTACGAGGTTACATCCAGAAAATGTGGAGAAGATGATGTTCATTAAAATGAATTATAATCAATTCCTCCGCGGAGACATTGACCAGCAGCAATTGCCTCCACAAAGTACACAGGGAGCTGAGATGGTGGATTCCAGTGGGGACGAATTGATAATCTGTGAGGAGGGGGATGTACACGGTGATATATCGGAGGGTGATGATGAGGTGGACATCTTGCCTCTGTAGAGCCAGTTTGTGCAAGGAGAGATTAATTGCTTCTTTTTTGGGGGGGTCCAAACCAACCCGTCATATCAGTCACAGTCGTGTGGCAGACCCTGTCACTGAAATGATGGGTTGGTTAAAGTGTGCATGTCCTGTTTTGTTTATACAACATAAGGACAATTCCATCTTGCACCTCTTTTTTCTTTTCTTTTTCTTTGCATCATGTGCTGATTGGGGAGGGTTTTTTGGAAGGGACATCCTGCGTGACACTGCAGTGCCACTCCTAAATGGGCCCGGTGTTTGTGTCGGCCACTAGGGTCGCTAATCTTACTCACACAGTCAGCTACCTCATTGCGCCTCTTTTTTTCTTTGCGTCATGTGCTGTTTGGGGAGGGTTTTTTGGAAGGGACATCCTGCGTGACACTGCAGTGCCACTCCTAGATGGGCCCGGTGTTTGTGTCGGCCACTAGGGTCGCTAATCTTACTCACACAGCTACCTCATTGCGCCTCTTTTTTTCTTTGCGTCATGTGCTGTTTGGGGAGGGTTTTTTGGAAGGGCCATCCTGCGTGACACTGCAGTGCCACTCCTAGATGGGCCCGGTGTTTGTGTCGGCCACTAGGGTCGCTAATCTTACTCACACAGCTACCTCATTGCGCCTCTTTTTTTCTTTGCGTCATGTGCTGTTTGGGGAGGGTTTTTTGGAAGGGACATCCTGCGTGACACTGCAGTGCCACTCCTAGATGGGCCCGGTGTTTGTGTCGGCCACTAGGGTCGCTTATCTTACTCACACAGCGACCTCGGTGCAAATTTTAGGACTAAAAATAATATTGTGAGGTGTGAGGTATTCAGAATAGACTGAAAATGAGTGTAAATTATGGTTTTTGAGGTTAATAATACTTTGGGATCAAAATGACCCCCAAATTCTATGATTTAAGCTGTTTTTTAGTGTTTTTTGAAAAAAACACCCGAATCCAAAACACACCCGAATCCGACAAAAAAAATTCGGTGAGGTTTTGCCAAAACGCGTTCGAACCCAAAACACGGCCGCGGAACCGAACCCAAAACCAAAGCACAAAACACGAAAAATTTCAGGCGCTCATCTCTAAAAAAAAGGCACAAATACAGTATATAAAGTAACACACAGGTAGATAGAATATCTATTATGATTCTAAAGATAATGTTAGTGTAAAGGCTACTTATCTAAATATACTGTATCAACCTCAAAACATCCCATAGAGTAGGTAAATGGGGTCAAGTAATAATAACTGACTATACTGACTACATCCCCATTTACCTTTTTGGGTCTTATATATTTGCACAAATAGCCTTTAATCTAATATTACTATTGCAATCATAATATACATTCTATTTAGATTATTTTTTCCATCTTTGATTTTTTTCTTCTTTAAGTGTCCTCCGTCCTTTCACATATGATTGGACCCCTTTATGTCTAATGTTCTGTATTGTTCTCCCCCCCTTCTCTCATATCTGTATGTGTTGCCCTAAACTTCCCCCTTCATCTGTATTTTTTGCATTGTGCTCCCGAATTCATCTGTGTGTTCTGTATTGTGCTACCCCCTCATCTGTATGTACTGCATTGTACATTATTCATTATCCCCAATAAAAAAGGAGGAAAAAACTGTACAAAATATTGTTGGTATATATCTGCTTATGCTAAAATTGATAGGAGTCTTCTCTTTATACAAATAAAACAATATTTATTGTCCTGAACACATATACAAAAAACTTACACAAAACTCAGACATACTGTATATAACAACACATAAATATAAAAGCCCTTTTTAGCTAAATTAGCTTATTCATATAGGTTGTAAATGGTTTCACCCATTGTAGGAAAAATATATTATAATAACAGTTCATACAAAAAATCCACTTATATATATTGCAGGTGAATAATATAGGATAAGTTACCATACCACGTTTAGTTCATTAGTAGGAGACTCTTAGATGGAAATCGTCTCTTAAAGTTTGCATGTTCAGGTACCGGCAAGCCACACTGGCATCCAACACGCTATTGAATTGTTGCCCCGCCGAGCAAGCGGTTAATGAGCCGGATAGTGCAAGATGAGGATATCCCCAGCGTATTGTTGTCTTGCACGTAGTGGTGCCCCACTTCAAGCAGGTTTGGTAGCGCTTGGGAAGCTTAAGTAGATATAGTGAAATCCAACAGATACGTATCTGTGGGGATATCTTCATCCTCTCCGGCTCATTAACCTACAGTACCATATTTGCTCGGCGGGGCAACAATCCAAAAGCGTGTCGGGTGCCGGTGTGGCTGGACGGTACTTGAACATGCAAACTTTAAGAGACGATTTCCATCTAATGCTGCTTTCAGATCACTAATGCCGGATCCTACCCGGTAAGAGAAACGTGTCCTTACTGGGTGGGATCCGGCATTTGCTCTCCTCTGCTGGCTTTCCGACCCGGCAATATACCGGGTCGGTTGCCATAGCAGCGGGGGGCGCAGCAGCAGCAGGGGCGGGGGTGGAGGCGGCGCTGGGAGATGAGCTCATCTCCTGCGCCCCCTCTCCCTATGCTGTGAATGGGAGCCGTGTCGCATCGGAACGGCTCCCATTCACACTGCACCTGACCCGGTATTCAACCCGGTAATAACCCTTCTTTTTAACCGGGTTGAATTACCGGGTCAGGCGACACGCTAATTCGGCAAAAGCGCTTTCACATCGCACACTGACCCGTTTCGACACGGCAATATGCCGTGTCGATACCGGGTTATTTGTGCGATGTGAAAGGGGTATAAGAGTCACCTACTAATGAACTAAACGTGGTATGGTAACTTATCCTATGTTATTCATCTGCAATATATATATATATATATATATATATATATATATATATATTTTTTTTTTTGTATGAACTGTTATTATAATATATTTTTCCTACAACGGGGGAAACCATTTACACCGTATATGAATAAGCTAATTTAGTTAAAAAGTTCTTGCTATTTTTGTATTTGTATATGTCTATGTGGATTTTGTGAAGGTTTTATGTGTTTAGGATAATAAAATAAGAATTTACTCACCGGTAATTCTATTTCTCGTAGTCCGTAGTGGATGCTGGGTACTCCGTAAGGACCATGGGGAATAGACGGGCTCCGCAGGAGACTGGGCACTCTAAAAGAAAGATTAGGTACTATCTGGTGTGCACTGGCTTCCCCCTCTATGCCCCTCCTCCAGACCTCAGTTAGGGAAACTGTGCCCGGAAGAGCTGACACTACAAGGAAAGGATTTGGAATCCAGGGTACGACTCATACCAGCCACACCAATCACACCGTACAACTTGTGATAACTATACCCAGTTAACAGTATGAACAACAAATGAGCCTCATTAACAGATGGCTCATAACAAAACCCTTTAGTTAAGCAATAACTATATACACGTATTGCAGAGAGTCCGCACTTGGGACGGGCTCCCAGCATCCACTACGGACTACGAGAAATAGAATTACCGGTGAGTAAATTCTTATTTTCTCTGACGTCCTAGTGGATGCTGGGTACTCCGTAAGGACCATGGGGATTATACCAAAGCTCCCAAACGGGCGGGAGAGTGCGGATGACTCTGCAGCACCGCATGAGCAAACTCAAGGTCCTCCTCAGCCAGGGTATCAAACTTGTAGAATTTTGCAAACGTGTTTGACCCCGACCAGGTAGCAGCTCGGCAAAGTTGTAATGCCGAGACCCCTTGGGCAGCCGCCCAAGAAGAGCCCCCTTCCTCGTGGAATGGGCTTTTACTGATTTTGGATGCGGCAGTCCAGCCGCAGAATGTGCAAGTTGAATCGTGCTACAGATCCAGCGAGCAATAGTCTGCTTAGAAGCAGGAGCACCCAGCTTGTTGGGTGCATGCAGGATAACAGCGAGTCAGTATTTCTGACTCTATCCGTCCTGGAAACATAGATTTTCAGGGCCCGGACTACATCCAGCAACTTGGAGGCCTCCAAGTCCAGAGTAGCCGCAGGCACCACAATAAGTTGGTTCAAATGAAAAGCTGATACCACCTTAGGGAGAAATTGGGGACGAATCCTCAATTCTGCCCTGTCCCTATGGAAGATCAGATAAGGGCTTTCACATGAAAAAGCCGCCAATTCTGACACACGCCTAGCCGAAGCCAAGGCCAAATATATATATGACCACTTTCCACGTGAGATACTTCAACTCCACGTTCTGAAGTGGCTCAAAACAATGTGATTTTAGGAAATCCAACACTACGTTGAGATCCCAAGGTGCCACTGGAGGCACAAAAGGGGGCTGAATATGCAGCACTCCCTTAACAACGTCTGAACTTCAGGCAGCGTCTTTCCTAGCCTTTAACAGCGTAGGAATCACTTCATCTGGAACGCCCTTTTCCGTTAGGATCCGGCGTTCAACCGCCAAGCCTTCAAACGCAGCCGCGGTAAATCTTGGAACAGACAGGGCCCCTGCAGTAACAGGTCCTGTCTGAGAGACAGAGGCCATGGGTCCTCCGAGATCATTTCTTGTAGTTCTGGGTACCAAGTTCTTCTTGGCCAATCCGGAACTACGAGTATAGTTCTTACTCCTCTCTTACTTACTATCCTCAGTACCTTGGGTATGAGAGGAAGAGGAGGGAACACATAAACCTACTGGTACACCCACGGTGTCACTAGTGCGTCCACAGCTATCGCCTGAGGGTCTCTTGACCTGGCGCAATAATTTTTTAGCTTTTTGTTGAGGCAGGACGCCAGCATGTCCACCTGTGGCCGTTCCCAACTGTTCACAATCTGCGTGAAGACTTCTGGATGAAGTCCCCACTCTCCCGGGTGGAGGTCGTGCCTGCTGAGGAAGTCTGCTTCCTAGTTTTCCACACCCGGAATGAACACTGCTGACAGTGTTAGCACGTGATACTCCGCCCATCGGAGAATCCTTGTGGCTTCTGCCAACGCCATCCTGCTTCTTGTGCCGCCTTGTCGGTTTATATGGGCGACAGCCGTGATGTTGTCTGACTGAATCAGCACCGGCTGGTTTTGAAGCAGGGGTTCTGCTTGCCTTAGGGCATTGTAAATGGCCCTTAGGTCCAGAATATTTATGTGTAGGGAAGTCTCCTGACTCGACCATTGTCCTCGGAAATTTCTTCCCTGAGTGACTGCTCCCCAACCTCGGAGGCTTGCATCCGTGGTCACCAGGACCCAGTCCTGAATGCCGAATCTGCGGCCTTCGAGAAGATGAGCACTCTGCAGCAACCACAGCAGAGACACCCTGGCCCTCGGGGACAGGGTGATCAGCCGATGCATCTGAAGATGCGATCCTCACTTGTCTAACAGGTCCCACTGAAAGTTCCTTGCATGGAACCTGCCGAAGGGAATTGCTTCGTAAGAAGCTACCATCTTTTCCAGGACTCGCGTGCAATGATGCACCGACACCTGTTTTGGTTTCAGGAGGTCTCTGACCAGAGATGACAACTCCTTGGCCTTCTCCTCCGGGAAAAACACCTTCTTCTGTTCTGTGTCCAGAAACATGCCCAATATCAGCAGACGCGTCGTAGGAACCAGCTGCGACTTTGGGATATTCAGAATCCAGCCGTGCTGTTGTAGCACTTCCTGAGATAGTGCTACTCCGATCAACGACTGCTCCTTGGACCTCGCCTTTATAAAGAGATCGTCCAAGTACGGGATAATTATAACTCCCTTCTTTCGAAGGAGTATCATCATTTTGGCCATTACCTTGGAATACACCCTCGGTGCCGTGGACAGACCAAACGGCAACGTCTGGAATTGGTAATGTCAGTTCTGTACCACAACCTTGAGGTACTCCTGGTGAGGTGGGTAAATGGGGACATGTAGGTAAGCATCCATGATGTCCAGTGATACCATGTAATCCCCCTCTTCCAGGCTTGCAATAACCGCCCTGAGCGATTCCATTTTGAACTTGAACTTCCTTATATAAGTGTTCAAGGATTTCAAATTTAGAATGGGTCTCACCGAACCGTCTGGTTTCGGTACCACAAACATTGTGGAATAGTAACCCCGTCCCTGTTGACGGAGGGGAACTTTTATTTTCACCTGCTGGAGGTACAGCTTGTGAATTGCCGCCAGTACTACCTCCCAGTCCTGGGGAGTAGCTGGCAAGGCTGATCTGAGGTAACGGCAAGGGGGAGACGCCTCGAATTCCAGCTTGTATCCCTGAGATACCACTTGTAGAACCCAGAGATCCACCTGTGAGCGAACCCACTGGTCGCTGAAGTTCCGGAAACGCGCCCCCACCGCACCTGGCTCTGTCTGTGGAGCCCCAGCGTCATGCGGTGGACTTAGTAGAAGCAGGGGAGGATTTTTGTTCCTGGGAATTGGCTGTCTGGTGCAGCTTTTTCCCTCTCCCCCTGCCTCTGGGCAGAAAGGAAGCACCTTTGATCCGCTTGTCTTTCTGAGGCCGAAAGGACTGTACCTGATTGTACGGTGGTTTCTTAGGTTGTGAGGGAGCCTGAGGTAAAAATGTCGATTTCCCAGCTGTTGATGTGGATGCGAGATCCGAGAGACCATCCCCAAACAATTCCTCACCCTTATAAGGCAAAACCTCCATGTGCCTTTTAGAATCAGCATCACCTGTCCACTGCCGGGTCCATAATACCCTCCTGGCAGAAATGGACATTGCATTAATTCTAGATGCCAGCCGGCAAAAATCCCTCTGTGCATCCCTCATATATAAGACGACGTCTTTAATATGCTCTATGGTTAGCAAAATAGTATCCCTGTCGAGGGTATCAATATTATCTGACAGGGTATCAGACCACGCTGCAGCAGCACTACACATCCATGCTGAAGCAATTGCAGGTCTCAGTATAGTACCTGAGTGTGTATATACAGACTTCAGGATAGCCTCCTGCTTTCTATCAGCAGGCTCCTTCAAGGCGGCCGTATCCTGAGATGGCAGTGCCACCTTTTTTGACAAGCGTGTGAGCGCCTTATCCACCCTAGGAGATATCTCCCAACGTGACCTATCCTCTGGCGGGAAAGGGTACGCCATCAGTAACTTTTTAGAAATTACCAGTTTCTTATCGGGGGAACCCCACGCTTCTTCACACACTTCATTCAACTCATCTGATGGGGGAAAAAACACTGGTTGCTTTTTCTCCCCAAACATAATACCCTTTTTAGTGGTACCTGGGTTAATGTCAGAAATGTGCAACACATTTTTCATTGCCGTAATCATGCAACGGATGGCCCTCGTGGAATGTACATTAGCCTCGTCATCGTCGACACTGGAGTCAGACTCCGTGTCGACATCTGTGTCTGCCATCTGAGGTAGCGGGCGTTTTTGAGCCCCTGATGGCCTTTGAGACGCCTGGGCAGGCAGTGGCTGAGAAGCCGGCTGTCCCACAGCTGTTATGTCATCGAACCTTTTATGCAAGGAGTTGACACTGTCGTGTAAAACCTTCCACATATCCATCCACTCTGGTGTCGACCCCGCAGGGGGTGACATCACATTTATCGGCACCTGCTCCGCCTCCACATAAGCCTCCTCATCAAACATGTCGACACAGCCGTACCGACACACCGCACACACACAGGGAATGCTCTGACTGAGGACAGGACCCCACAAAGTCCTTTGGGGAGACAGAGAGAGAGTATGCCAGCACACACCACAGCGCTATATAAACAGGGATTTACACTACACAAAGTGATTTTCCCTATAGCAGCTATATAAATACAGTTTTTCGCCTAAATTTAGTGCCCCCCCTCTCTTTTTTACCCTTTGAGCCTGGAAACTGCAGGGGAGAGCCTGGGGAGCTGTCTTCCAGCGGAGCTGTGTAGAGGAAATGGCGCCAGTGTGCTGAGGGAGATAGCCCCGCCCCCTTCACGGCGGGCTTCTTCCGCTCTTTTATTAATATTATGGCAGGGGATTTTTGCACATATATAGTTTATTAGACTATATTATGTGCTTTTTGCCAATTTAAGGTACTCTAATTGCAGCCCAGGGCGCCCCCCCCCCCCCCCCCCCCAGCGCCCTGCACCCATCAGTGACCGGAGTATGTGGTGTGCATAGGGAGCAATGGCGCACAGCTGCAGTGCTGTGCGCTACCTTAATGAAGACCGGAGTCTTCAGCCGCCGATTTCCAGGACGTTCTTCTTGCTTCTGGCTCTGCAAGGGGGACGGCGGCGCGGCTCCGGGACCGGATGACCCAGGCTGGGCCTGTGTTCGATCCCTCTGGA
Source organism: Pseudophryne corroboree (assembly GCF_028390025.1). NCBI lineage: Eukaryota > Metazoa > Chordata > Amphibia > Anura > Myobatrachidae > Pseudophryne > Pseudophryne corroboree. Next base: position 10,292 of record NW_026969439.1, read on the forward strand.
GCTAATGGTGTCCAGTAGCCTAGAAGCCCAAGCTAGCTGCAAGCAGGTAGGTTCGCTTCTCTCCCCTAAGTCCCTCGTAGCAGTGAGTCTGTTGCCAGCAGATCTCACTGAAAATAAAAAACCTAATAAATACTTTCTTTTACTAGAAGCTCAGGAGAGCCCCTAGTGTGCAACCAGCTCGAGCCGGGCACAGATTCTAACTGGGGTCTGGAGAAGGGGCATAGAGGGAGGAGCCAGTGCACACCAGATAGTACCTAATCTTTCTTTTAGAGTGCCCAGTCTCCTGCGGAGCCCGTCTATTCCCCATGGTCCTTACGGAGTACCCAGCATCCACTTAGACGTCAGAGAAATATTGTTTTATTTGTACAAAGAGAAGCCTCCTATCAATTGTATCAACAGGCAGATATATATACCAACAATATTTTGCAGTGTGTCGCCCCGATGTCCATTATTATGCTCCCCGTGTCAATTATTATGTCGTCTCCTCCTATGCCATTGTTATTTGTTCCTCCTCTGTTCATTATGCCCCTCCCTGACTATTATGTGCCACCCCCCTCTGTGCCCATTATTATGTGCCACCCCCCCTCTGTGTCCATTATTATGTCCCACCCCCCCTCTGTGCCCATTATTATGTGCCACCCCCCCTCTGTGTCCATTATTATGTCCCACCCCCCCTCTGTGTCCATTAATATGTGCCATCACCCCCCTCTGTGTCCATTATTATGTGCCACCCCCCCCTCTGTGTCCATTATTATGTGCCACCCCCCCTCTGTGTCTATTATTATGTGCCACCCCCCCCTGTGTCCATTATTATGTGCCATCCCCCCTCTGTGTCCATTAATATGTGTCCCCCTCTGTGTCCATTAATATGTGTCCCCCTCTGTGTCCATTATTGTTCCTGTCCATTATGCACCCCCCTGTATCCATTATTAATCCTCCCCTCTGTGCCCATTATTATATTCTGCCACACCACTGTGTTCATTATGGTGTTCCTCCCCTCCTCCTTTGTAGAGTTAATGCACCCTGAAGTTTACTTACCTTTTCTCTTTTCTGTTCCTCTGACTCGGCTCCTCTTCCAGGCTTACGCGGTCCACCGGTCTCCTCAGCGCTGACAGGAAGGTCAAGTGCTGCCAGCATACAGCGACCGGCAGCATCCGGCAGTCAGGAGGATGCACTGGCGGCCGGTTCCTGTCTTAAATCCACTGCATGCATAGTTATCGGCGGCACCCGTGCAGAGCGCCTAAGTGACGTCATGCATTGCAGTGTCACATGGCGCAGAGAAGGGGAGGCACACTATGCGGCACAGGCAAGGTTTGGGAAGCCTTCCATTGTGCCCACGCAGCCCTTTCATACACCTGGTCCAGGTGAATTAATCCTGTGCAATCCACACAGCTTCTCTTCCATCCAGCTGACCGGCTGACCGCGGCAAGAAACCGCCTTTGACTCTCCGACAGCAGCTTGCTATCACCGCCGGCCAGCGATCACGAGAACAGGAGACGACCGCACATTTCCTCCTGGCGGCAGGTACTCAGCATTGGGTTACCCACCTTTCCGCTCTGCTGTGCAATCACATTGTGCATTTCAGCAGCTTGTTTCATCGCCGGCTGGCGATCAGGAATACAGGGGACGATTATACATCTCTTTCTATTGGGAGGTGCTCTGCACTGGGCACCGCAATACTCCTCTCCTCTGTGCAGAACATCGGGAAACGCAGGACTCACTAGCCGGGGACGCCCGGCCAAGTTTATACCAGCCCTTGCCGGAGAGGTAGTATATGTTTACATTTATCTGGAACTACATCTACAAATTCTCCTGTTCCCTCCCTATTGCACAATTAGGATTGAATATATTGGATAGCCATTTTTATCACACGGCTGAACCTTTATATCACCTGAGACAGATATAGGTGTATTATTAACCTACATGTTTTATAACTATATTGATTTAGAGAATACATTCTTTACATTTTATACGTTGTGCTCTCTATTTTATATAGCTGCTGACACACAGCGCAGCCACTTTTCTTGCTCTATAGTCTTCCAATCCATCTCACATAGTGGTGTGGCAAGCGCAGTGTCTCAGGAGCCTGTTGTACCTTAATTTGTTGGTTTTATTTAAATGATTGATTTGTTTGAGGCGCTGAACAAGTAGTTTCTTTTGTTGTTCTTTCAACGTATGTCTGGGGAGTGGAGGTTGTTGAGGTGGGGTT
>NW_026969439.1:17500-40766 GCF_028390025.1 Pseudophryne corroboree
CAGAAAAATAATGGAGAACAAAAATTTGGAGTTTAAAATAGGGAAAGATCAAGAACCACTTCGTCCTAGTGCTGAAGCTGCTGCCACTAGTCATGACATGGACGATGAAATCCCATCAACGTCGTCTGCCAAGGCCGATGCCCAATGTGATAGAAGAGGGCATGTAAATTCCAAAAAGCCTAACTTCAGCAAAAAGACCCCCCAAAAAGAATTTTAAATGGTGTGAGGAGGAACGTAAACTTGCCAATATGCCATTTATGACACGGAGTGGCAAGGAACGGCTAAGGACCTGTCCTATGTTCATGACTAGTGGTTCAGCGTCACATGACGATGGAAGCCCTCATCCTTCCGCTAGAAAAATGATAATAGTTAAGCTAGATGGTATCATAAATCCCCAAGGAGAGTCCAAGTGTGTCTGTGGTTGCAATGCCTGACCTTCCAAACACTGGACGGGAAGAGGTGGCTCCTTCCACCATTTGCAAGCCTTCTGCAAGTGCTGGAAGTAGCATCCACAGTCCAGTTTCTGATATTCAAATTGAAGATGTCACTGTTGAAGTACACCAGTTGACGATGAGGATTCTGATGGTGATGTGTTTTGTTTAAATCGGGCACCAGGGGAGACACCGTTGTCTGTGGGCTGAATAAGCCCATTGTGATGCCTGGGCAAAATACCAAAAAAAGCCACCTCTTCGGTGTGGAATTATTTCTCCACAAATCCGGACAGCAGGTGTCAAGCCATGTGTTGTCTCTGTCAATCTGTAATAAGTAGGGGTAAGGATGTTAACCACCTAGCAACATCCTCCCTTATATGTCACCTGCTGTGCATTCATCAGAAGTCAGTGTCAAGTTGTGAAACTTTGGGTAAGAGCATAAGCAGATCACTGACACCTAAATCCCTTCTTCCTCTTCTACCCAAGCTCCTGCAAGTCACACCACCAACTCCCTCAACGTCAACTTCCTCCTTAGTCAGGAACGTCAGTGGCCCTGCAGGCCATGTCACTGGCAAGACTGAGGAGTCCTCTCCTAACCAGGATTCCTCCGGAGGATCCTTGAGTGGTACGCCTGCTGTTGCTGCCGCTGCTGTTGTTGCTGCTGCGAGTCGATCGTCATCCCAGAGGGGAAGTCGGAAGACCACTTGTACTACTTCCAGTAAGCAATTGTCCAACAGTCCTTTGTGAGGAAGATGAAATGTGACAGCAGTCATCCTTTTGCAAAGCGGATAACTGAGGCCTTGACAGCTATGTTTGTGTTAGACGTGCGTCCGGTATCCGCCATTAGTTCAGTGGGACTTAGAGAATGGTTTGAGGTACTGTGTCCCCGGTATCAAATCCCATCTAGGTTCCACTTCACTAGGCAGGCAATACCGAGAATGTACAGAGATGTCAGAAAAAGTGTCCTCAGTGTCCTAAAAAATGCATTACATCTGGGCAAATTCCAGCACGTCCCATGTTTTGCACATACAATTAATTTGGTGGTGCAGAATTTTTTGAAAAATGACAGGGGCGTGCAGGAAATGCTGCCGGTAGCCCGAAAAATTGCGGCCCACTTTCGGCATTCAGCCACCGCTGTTAGGAATATTTGTGTTTTGTTTTGCCTTGCATTACCTCATTCCTGCCTCTAGGGGTCTCACTTGTTGCCTCAGGTCTGAATGGCAGTTGCACACTGCCTCTGCAGGGTAATTACCTGATTGTGTGCACCTGGAGCCCAACACCCTGCTGCTATTTAACTCCAGCTCACAGGCACTTAGTTGCAGATCATTGCGGTTCCGTATGGAGTGAGACTGGGCTCTCTCCAGTAACCCTGTCCAGATTCTGCCTTATTTGCTTCTTGGAGACTTCCCTGCAGTTTGCTAAAACGCATGTGCCTTGCTTCTGGACTTCTTACCCTGCCAGTTCAACATCTACATTTCTGGACTATTATTTGCAGTTTGTTTCCATTCCTGCCTGATCACTTCATTTTTGGTATGTTATTTTTCCCCTGCTTGATTTAAACCCGGATTTCTTCATGTTTATTTTGCATCTATGTTTAACCTGAAATATTCCATTTATCGTGTTTTGTTCCATGTAATCAAGCATCCAGTTTATATTTATTTTTACCACCACTTTTTCCACAATAAACTTTACTTAATTTTCACCTGGCTTCAGCTGACCTCTTTCCAAGCACGCACACACAGAGAACTCTAGAAGTCGTTACAGAATGATCTGCCAAAATAAACGTGTGCAGGAGTTTTGTTTTGATTCAGCTGAATCTCATAAAATGGCTTCACTTCAGAAAGGTTCCCTGCCTCTCAAGTTTTTGCCGTTTTTGAGTTCTGCATTGCTGGTGGATTTCAGAGAGAAACTGGAGGGTATTCAAATCCTATCTTCAGAGATACTGTCTGCTCTGCCTGAAGATTCAGTAAGGTTACCCGCTCCCTTTAAGGAGACGCAGGAAAAAAGGGGAAAAGATCAGTCTGGTACTCTCAATTCTGGCTGCTGTTTTTCTAGCGTAAGCAAAGGCAAGTTTTGGAGTTTTCCACGACCCAGTGTCTCTGAGGAAGAAAGGAGACATAGAAGGGATAAGAAGCTCTGTTTTTATTGCGGCAGGTCGGGACATTTTATTCAGTTATGTCCTGCTCGCAAACATAAAAAGAGCTTTCCTCATTCTGCCATAGTGCCAAATTCTGCTCAGTTATGCCACTGTGGTGCTCAAATTTCGAAAGGAGGGGTGTCCGGCCAAGCGACCCCAGGAGGGGTGTCCGGCCAAGCGACCCCAGGAGGGGTGTCCGGCCCAGCGACCCCAGGAGGGGTGTCCGGCCCAGCGACCCCAGGAGGGGTGTCCGGCCCTGCGACCCCAGGAGGGGTGTCGGTCCCTGCTGCCCTTGCCTTTGGGCATGAGGTCCCTGCTGCCCTTGCCTTTGGGCATGAGGTCCCTGCTGCCCTTGCCTTTGGGCATGAGGTCCCTGCTGCCCTTGCCTTTGGGCATGAGGTCCCTGCTGCCCTTGCCTTTGGGCATGAGGTCCCTGCTGCCCTTGCCTTTGGGCATGAGGTCCCTGCTGCCCTTGCCTTTGGGCATGAGGTCCCTGCTGCCCTTGCCTTTGGGCATGAGGTCCCTGCTGCCCTTGCCTTTGGGCATGAGGTCCCTGCTGCCCTTGCCTTCGGGCATGAGGTCCCTGCTGCCCTTGCCTTCGGGCATGAGGTCCCTGCTGCCCTTGCCTCACGGCATGAGGTCCCTGCTGCCCTTGCCTCACGGCATGAGGTCCCTGCTGCCCTTGCCTCACGGCATGAGGTCCCTGCTGCCCTTGCCTCACGGCATGAGGTCCCTGCTGCCCTTGCCTCACGGCATGAGGTCCCTGCTGCCCTTGCCTCACGGCATGAGGTCTCTGCTGCCCTTGCCTCACGGCATGAGGTCCCCGTTGCCCTTGCCTCACGGCATGAGGTCCCCGTTGCCCTTGCCTCACGGCATGAGGTCCCCGTTGCCCTTGCCTCACGGCATGAGGTCCCCGTTGCCCTTGCCTCACGGCATGAGGTCCCCGTTGCCCTTGCCTCACGGCATGAGGTCCCCGTTGCCCTTGCCTCACGGCATGAGGTCCCCGTTGCCCTTGCCTCACGGCATGAGGTCCGAGAGGTGCCCGCTTCGCCAGAGGTCCGAGAGGTGCCCGCTTCGCCAGAGGTCCGAGAGGTGCCCGCTTCGCCAGAGGTCCGAGAGGTGCCCGCTTCGCCAGAGGTCCGAGAGGTGCCCGCTTCGCCAGAGGTCCGAGAGGTGCCCGCTTCGCCAGAGGTCCGAGAGGTGCCCGCTTCGCCAGAGGTCCGAGAGGTGCCCGCTTCGCCAGAGGTCCGAGAGGTGCCCGCTTCGCCAGAGGTCCGAGAGGTGCCCGCTTCGCCAGAGGTCCGAGAGGTGCCCGCTTCGCCAGAGGTCCGAGAGGTGCCCGCCTTGCCAGAGGTCCGAGAGGTGCCCGCCTTGCCAGAGGTCCACGCCTTGCCAGAGGTCCGAGAGGTGCTCGCCTTGCCAGAGGTCCGAGAGGTGCCCGCCTTGCCAGAGGTGCCCGCCTTGCCAGAGGTCCGAGAGGTGCCCGCCTTGCCAGAGGTCCGAGAGGTGTCCACCTTGCCAGAGGTCCGGCCAAGGCCTGTCCAGCCCCAGGAGGGGGCTCTGCCTGTCCAGCCCCAGGAGGGGGCTCTGCCTGTCCAGCCCCAGGAGGGGGTTCTGCCTGTCCAGCCCCAGGAGGGGGTTCTGCCTGTCCAGCCCCAAGAGGGGGTTCTGCCTGTCCAGCCCCAGGAGGGGGTTCTGCCTGTCCAGCCCCAGGAGGGGGTTCTGCCTGTCCAGCCCCAGGAGGGGGTTCTGCCTGTCCAGCCCCAGGAGGGGGTTCTGCCTGTCCAGCCCCAGGAGGGGGTTCTGCCTGTCCAGCCCCAGGAGGGGGTTCCGCCTGCCCAGCCCCAGGAGGGGGTTCCGCCTGCCCAGCCCCAGGAGGGGGTTCCGCCTGCCCAGTCCCAGGAGGGGGTTCCGCCTGCCCAGCCCCAGGAGGGGGTTCCGCCTGCCCAGCCCCAGGAGGGGGTTCTGCCTGCCCAGCCCCAGGAGGGGGTTCTGCCTGCCCAGCCCCAGGAGGGGGTTCTGCCTGCCCAGCCCCAGGAGGGGGTTCTGCCTGTCCAGCCCCAGGAGGGGGTTCCGCCTGTCCAACACCAGATAGAGGTGCCTGCCATGCCCGAGATCCAAGATTTGCCCGAGGATCTGCCTTACTTTTATGGAAATATCTCTCACTGTTTAGATCTCTTCAGATATTATCTGAGTTTTGATGACTTGTCCCCTATTGATATCATTGCTAACGTATGTATGAGATTCAGAGGGAGGGCCTTGAAGTGGGTAAATGGTCTTATAGATAAGGGAGATCCAGTGTTACAAGATTTGCCCGGTTTCCTCAAGGCTGTGACCGAAAGATTCAGTCCACCAACTGTCCTCACGCTCCTAGATGAATCTACTAAGGTGTGCCCCTCTGAGAACCTGCCTTTGCAGTCTGGGGAGCACCCTCAGTTTTTCAGATGTGGGCAGGTATCTCTAGGTGTTCACGCAGATTGCTCGGCAAGTTTAACATCTACAAGTTTACCATCCGCTCTTGATTCCATCCAGGAAAATAAGAGGTCAGTTCTACCGCTGGGTGGTGGCTCCGACTCTGAGAGTGAGCTTCTGGATGATCCGAGACTCGTTTTTGATGGACCTGTATTGCCTAATAGTGTCTTTGTGACACCTTCAAATAGGGTTAGGCAACCCAGAAAGAAAAAACGAAAAAAGAAGAGAAGGTGAACTTTGAGGCGTCTGGAATCCGCCTGTTTAAGGGGGGGATAATGTTAGGAATATTTGTGTTTTGTTTTGCCTTGCATTACCTCATTCCTGCCTCTAGGGGTCTCACTTGTTGCCTCAGGTCTGAATGGCAGTTGCACACTGCCTCTGCAGGGTAATTACCTGATTGTGTGCACCTGGAGCCCAACACCCTGCTGCTACTTAACTCCAGCTCACAGGCACTTAGTTGCAGATCATTGCGGTTCCGTATGGAGTGAGACTGGGCTCTCTCCAGTAACCCTGTCCAGATTCTGCCTTATTTGCTTCTTGGAGACTTCCCTGCAGTTTGCTAAAACGCATGTGCCTTGCTTCTGGACTTCTTACCCTGCCAGTTCAACATCTACATTTCTGGACTATTATTTGCAGTTTGTTTCCATTCCTGCCTGATCACTTCATTTTTGGTATGTTATTTTTCCCCTGCTTGATTTAAACCCGGATTTCTTCATGTTTATTTTGCATCTATGTTTAACCTGAAATATTCCATTTATCGTGTTTTGTTCCATGTAATCAAGCATCCAGTTTATATTTATTTTTACCACCACTTTTTCCACAATAAACTTTACTTAATTTTCACCTGGCTTCAGCTGACATCTTTCCAAGCACGCACACACAGAGAACTCTAGAAATCGTTACAACCGCGTGCCGAAAACTGGAGCGCCATCAAACACTCCTGAACGTGCCCTGCCATCACCTGAAGCAAGAGGTGGTAACGAGGTAGAATTCAATACTCTATATGCTTCAGAGGATGGAGAAGCAGCAAAAGGCCATTCAAGCCTATACATCCACCTACGATATAGGCAAAGGAGGGGGAATGCACCTGACTCAAGTGCAGTGGAGAATGATTTCCATCTTGTGCAAGGTTCTCCAACCCTTCGAACTTGCCACATGTGAAGTCAGTTCAGACACTGCCAGCTTGAGTCAGGTCATTCCCCTCATCAGGCTTTTGCAGAACTGCTGGAGAAATTGAAGGAGGAGCAAAGACGGAGCGATTCCGCAAAGTATGTGGGACTTGTGGATGGAGCCATTCATTTGCTTTGCCAGGATTGAAGGGTGGTCAATCTGTTGAAATCAGAGCACTACATTTTGGCCACAGTGCTCAATCTTAGGTTTAAAGCCTACGTTGTATCTCTCTTTCTGGCAGACACAAGTCTGCAGAGGTTCAAAGACCTGCTGGTGAGAAAATTGTCAACTCAAGCAGAACGTGACCCGTCAACAGCTCCTCCTTCATTTTCTCCTGCAACTGGGGCTGCAAGGAAAAGGATAAGATTTCCTAGCCCACCCACTGGCGGTGATGCAGGGCAGTCAGGAGCGATTGACGACATCTGGTCCGGACTGACGAACCTCCCAACGATTACTGACATGTCTACTGTCACTGCATATGATTCTGTCACCATTGAAAGAATGGTGGAGGATTATATGAGTGACAGCATCCAAGTAGGCATGTCAGACAGTCCGTACGTATACTGGCAGGAAAAAGAGGCAATTTGGATGCCTTTGCACAAACTGGCTTTATTTTACCTAAGTTGCCCCCTCCAGTGTGTACTCCGAAAGAGTGTTTAGTGCAGCCGGTAACCTTGTCAGCGATCAGCGTAGGAGGTTACTTCCACAAAATGTGGAGATGATGATGTTCATCAAAATTAATTATAAATTCCTCCGGGAAGACCTTTACCAGCAATTGCCTCCAGAAAGTACACAGGGACCTGTGATGGTGGATTCCAGTGGGGACGAATTAATACTCTGTGAGGAGGAGGATGTACACAGTGAAAGGGGTGAGGAATCGGAGGATGAGGACGAGGTTGACATCTTGCCTCTGTAGAGCCAGTTTGTGCAAGGAGATATTGATTGCTTCTTTTTTGGTGGGGGCCCAAACAAACCAGTCATTTCAGCCAGTTGTGTGGCAGACCCTGTCACTGAAATGATTGGTTTGATAAAGTGTGCATGTCCTGTATATACAACATATAGGGTGGGTGGGAGGCTATTAACAGTTTCTTATATAGTGCAGCATATTCCGTTGCGCTTTACATCTAGAACAATAGTAATAGAACAAAACTGGGTAAAAACAGACAGACCTAGAGGTAGGAAGGCCCTGCTCGCAAGCTTACAATCTATAGGGAAATAGGCATTGATCATCCAGATCCAAAACCAAAACACGAAAGGGTGGTTTTGGCAAAACCAATCCAAAAGCAAAACACGAGCAGGGAATTAGAACCAAAACCAAAACACAAAAAGTGCCCGCCGCACATCTCTATTCACAGCTGGGATTCAGTACACAGTGGCTGTGTGAAAATGTGCAGTGTCGCAGCCACTAGTATTTGTATTGAGACGCCCACTGGAGGTGTCTCAGATCTGCTACTTGAGTACAAAGATGCAACTATTGAATGCATATTGGACCTCATTCAGGTTGGATCGCAAAACTTGCTAAAAAGCAGTTGCTGCAATCAAATAGTTGCCGCCTAGAAAGAAAGAATAAATGCCTAGTGCAGAAATTGTGATCGCATCGCAATCTGCGATGTGATCGCAAAACCATACTCAAATACCAGAACATCAAAGAGTTTTTCCATCGGCAATTCTGCATACACAAGTGGCTGGAAGTGGTCAGCTGATGTTAGAGACCCAAGCGAAAATCTCCATGCCACTCCTGCATTTTTACGAACACACCCACAAAATGCCATGTTTCCTCCCCTAAATGCTGTCTTCCTGGCAATCAAAACATGATTGTGTTGGGGGGGTGGCCTAGCTGTGGAAGAGTGCAGAAGTGTGTCTGCTGAGCTCCCCTGCTACATACTTCTTTAGGGGCACAAATATCCTGTGGCTCCCAAAAATGGCCCTCTCTGCATCCCTAGGGACCCTCTGTACCGGGCGCTGAGTGCTGCAGAGCCAGGGAACAGCTCGGCCTGTTTCCACAGGTTGCGGCCTACTCGCGTGATTCCCGTACCCGCGATCGGAGCTCCATAGCGCGGAAGCGGCACAGGACCCCCTCTGACCCCAGCTCACCCTACAAGCCTCCCCAGACACCCCCAGAGCGGACACACTGGCCACAGTAAGCCAGGACGACGTCTGGCTGAGGGGGACAGCAGCAAGGCAGTCAGCCAGGAGACGCGGCGGCCATCTTGGATCCCACTGCCAGCATCAGACAGGCTGAGGTACTGTACCTGGGTGCAGTGGGAGGAACAGGCCTTAGGCTGGACCGGGTCTAGGGTTCTTCCACCACTGTATGACCACTGACACCCCTTTGGGGGCCACTATATACACTGCTCAAAAAAATAAAGGGAACACTTAAACAGCACAATGTAACTCCAAGTCAATCACACTTCTGTGAAATCAAACTGTCCACTTAGGAAGCAACACTGATTGACAATAGATTTCATATGCTGTTGTGCAAATGGAATAGACAACAGGTGGGAATTATAGGCAATTAGCAAGACACCCCCAATAAAGGAGTTGTTCTGCAGGTGGTGACCACAGACCACTTCTCAGCTCCTATGCTTTCTGGCTGATGTTTTGGTCACTTTTGAAAGCTGGCGGTGCTTTCACTCTAGTGGTAGCATGAGACGGAGTCTACAACCCACACAAGTGGCTCAGGTAGTGCAGCTCATCCAGGATGGCACATCAATGCGAGTTGTGGCAAGAAGGTTTGCTGTGTCTGTCAGCGTAGTGTTCAGAGCATGGAGGCGCTACCAGGAGATAGGCCAGTACATGAGGAGACGTGGAGGAGGCCGTAGGATGGCAACAACCCAGCAGCAGGACCACTACCTCCGCCTTTGTGCAAGGAGGAACAGGAGGAGCACTGCCAGAGCCCTGCAAAATGACCTCCAGCAAGCCACAAATGTGCATGTGTCTACTCAAACGATCAGAAACAGACTCCATGAGGGTGGTATGAGGGCCCGACATCCACAGGTGGGGGTTGTGCTTACAGCCCAACACCGTGCAGGACATTTGGCATTTGCCAGAGAACACCAAGATTGGCAAATTCGCCACTGGCGCCCTGTGCTCTTCACAGATGAAAGCAGGTTCTCACTGAGCACATGTGACAGACGTGACAGGGTCTGGAGACGCCAAGGAGAACGTTCTGCTGCCTGCAACATCCTCCAGCACGACCGGTTTGGCAGTGGGTCAGTAATGGTGTGGGGTGGCATTTCTTTGAGGGGCCGCACAGCCCTCCTTGTGCTCGCCAGAGGTAGCCTGACTGCCATTAGGTACCGAGATGAGATCCTCAGACCCTTGTAAGACCATATGCTGGTGCGGTTGGCCCTGGGTTCCTCCTAATGCAAGACAATGCTAGACCTCATGTGGCTGGAGTGTGTCAGCAGTTCCTGCAAGACGAAGGCATTGATGCTATGGACTGGCCCGCCCGTTCCCTGAGACCTTGAGCACATCTGGGACATCATGTCTCGCTCCATCCACCAACGCCACGTTGCACCACAGACTGTCCAGGAGTTGGCGGATGCTTTAGTCCAGGTCTGGGAGGAGATCCCTCAGGAGACCATCTGCCACCTCATCAGGAGCATGCCCAGGCATTGTAGGGAGGTCATACAGACACGTGGAGGCCACACACACTACTGAGCCTCATTTTGACTTGTTTTAAGGACATTACATCAAAGTTGGATCAGCCTGTAGTGTGTTTTTCCACTTTAATTTTGAGTGTGAATCCAAATCCAGACTTTGGGTTAATAAATTTGATTTCCATTAATAATTTTTGTGTGATTTTGTTGTCAGCACATTCAACTATGTAAAGAACAAAGTATTTAATAACAATATTTTATTCATTCAGATCTAGGATGTGTTGTTTAAGTGTTCCCTTTATTTTTTTGAGCAGTGTAGAAGATTGTGAACCCTTCCATCCTGGTTCGACAGGATTTCCCTGTATCAGTTTACTTCATGCTGGAACAGCACCATCTAGTGGTCACTGGTCGCAAATACAAGCCTTTCCCATTCAGTGTGTTTGGTATATAATACAAATATTGCTGCAGGTCCCAAGTAGAGACAGGTTCATCCGGACCAATCGTGACACGCAGATGTGTTGCCCCCATGGTAGATTGATGTATCCACACCGCCACCGCTCTATATGTCTATAAATATTTAATGTGACACTCCAGGCACGGGACTGTACTTGCAACATAGCACCATATCCGGTTCTGTTGTGCTCAACGTCCGCAGATCTTCCCCTTCTCTGAGATGTAATGCCACCTAAATGCCGGAAAGATTCATCCGTGGTCCCCCCGGTGAGCTTCTTCAAGCAGTCGCCTTCATCACAAGGTGGCAAGGGCAAGCCCTCGACCGATATAACATCCAAACCACTTGCTGCAATTCAGAACCCTTCAGACCCATCTCCGTCAACTCTAGTAATGGCGACCGGGTTGGGGGATGATGCCCCGTTGACGATTGGCTCAATGAAGCAGCTCCTAGCCTCCTTCAAATCGGACATTTCGCAAGAATTTAAACTAGCACCACAAGGCTGCCAACAATCCGTCGACGCTGTAGGTCAGCGAACTGACCATTTAGAACGCAAATTAGAAGAGGTGGTCAAATCCCACAACGACCTCATTTCTTTGCATGAAGACCTGCAAGTGGAGGTAATGGCACTGCGTAGTAAGGTTGGAGACCTCGAAGATAGATCGCGATGGAATAATGTGACGATTAGAGGGATCCCGGAGTCTGTGGCTAATTCCGACTTAACAGAGTTTGTTACTGACCTCTTCATGAAACTATTGCCAACAGACCATCTCTCAGATTTCCTGCTGGACCGTATCCACCGTCTACCCAAGGCATGTTCGGCCCCAAAGGGAGCACCCAGAGACACTCTCACGCAGTTCCATTATTATCATATTAAAGAACAGGTGCTCCAAGCTGCAAGAGCTGCGGATAACTCTGGCTCAATATTGGGAGATCTTCAAGTCTTTGGGGACTTATCGGCGACTACGCTAGCACTCCGGAGGTCCTTTACCCCAATCACAAGAGATCTTCGGAAGGCAAATATTCAGTACCGCTGGGGTTTCCCCACACGTCTGATTGTCAGGCGAAATGGTAATACAAATGTCATCACCTCTCCAGATGAAGGCTTCCTGGTTCTGGCTTCCTGGAACTTGGAGGCGATCTCAGATGACCGCCCAAACGCACCCGGAATACCCCAAGAGTGGTCAACTATACGTAAATCACCTTGATTATCGTTATCACCTGTTTATTGGCCCCGTTATTTTCTTTAGAAGACCCGAGCTGCCCCAGTCTCTCAAACAAGGACTTATATTGGCGGACTGAAATACGGACCCCAATTGATACTATCGTTTAATGTAGGGTCTGTCTACGTGAGTAGATTCATGTTTCTTCTTTATACGTACTCCATTTTCTGGTTCGTTTGTTTGGTAATTGTTCTCCATATTACCTTGTTTTTTTGTTGTTACAGTTAATAGAGGATAGGCTATGTGTTTCACAGATATGTATCTCCTCCGTTGTCCCGTCCCTGAGTTGATTTGAGCGGGGACGAAGCGCCAGGAGATCCCAGTTTCCATTGTACTTAATCCCGTTCCTACTTTTTTGTCTTTTTAGAGTGGTGGTGGTGGCTACGGTTGCCACTTCCCCCAATGTGCCACCGCTTTTGGTGGTCTAAGGGTGCACCTATAAGGTGCATGGTTTGTCTCCTTTCTTTAGTCCCGCTTTTCTCTCTATTTGCTCTACCCCCCCCCCCCATTTCCTTTTCCTATTCTCAATTTACAGTTGTTACAAGACAGCACAAGGTAACTAACAGGTATTGGCTTATGTTCTTCAGCATGCGATCACTTATACACTCCTGCTTTAGTATCTTATTACTGGTCAGTGCTGATACGCAATTTTTTTGTGTTTTCCAATTATTAATATTATTTCTCTAAATGTCAAAGGTCTGAACTCCCCAAATAAGCAAAAATTAGCACTCTCCCACTTTGCTAAGCTGAAAGCCCACATTGTCGCCCTACAGGAAACCCACTTCATGTCCCATTCTCCTCCTACATTTCATAATAATAAGTTTCCGATATGTTACATGTCCAATGGCCCAAGCAAAAATGCAGGGTTGGCCATTTTAATATCCAAATCCTGCAATTTCATATTGACCAAACAACTTTCTGACTCCGATGGCAGATATTTGATACTGATAGGCAAACTAGATGATAAACCCGTCACCTTAGCGGTAGTCTATGCCCCCAACTCCAAACAGATCTCCTTTCTTCGGAAGTTTTGTAACGTCCTCCAGTCCTGCTTAACGGGATCTTTGCTTCTTTTAGGAGACTTCAATATGGTACTCGATCCAACCCTAGATAAAACATCCAAGCACCGTCATCTGAAAGCTCTATCTAAATGTGATCATTCCGCAGCGTTTAGACATTTAACCCATGAATACGAATTATACGATGTCTGGAGAGCCAAAAACCCCACCGGTAGGGACTATACTTTTTATTCTCCGGTACATGGATTGTACTCCAGGATCGATCTGATGTTCTCGGATAAATGGACCCTCCAACAGATTAAAAAAGCTACTATCCTGCCAGTTGCGTGGTCCGATCATTCCGTCCTATCCCTTAGATGGGATCCCTCTTTATTTAGAACTCCGCCTTGTCCATGGCGTCTCGGCGACCATCTTCTTTCTAATAAGGAGGTCAGAACCTCCATTGCTCAAACACTCACTATGTACCTAGCCACTAATGACCCGGCCGACACGTCTGTCTTCACGCACTGGTGTGCTCTCAAAGCGGTTACCCACGTGTCAACAATACAAGCGGCGGCCCGGCTGTGCAAGCAAAGGGTGGCCTTCCAGAAGTACGTGGAGAACAGGCTGGCTGTTCTCGAGAATAAGTTTAAATCTACCCCGTCGGATAAATCCCTATACTGAGAACTTCTTAAGGTTAGAGAGGAGTGGAACGTCCTCGCGCTGACGAAAGTTCAGAAGAATCTGTTTAGATTGAAACAATGGTTCTATGTACAGGGAGATAGAGCAGGCAGATTGTTGGCCAGGAAACTGAGAGCAAAGACAGCGAGGGATCGGGTGAAGGCAATTAATAATCCACAAGGTACAAAAGTGACACACCCAGTGGACATAGCATCTGCTTTTGCCACCTATTATGCTTAACTGTATAACCTAAAGAACGATCCTATGACTCCACAACCAACACCTGCTGATATTAATAGAGATGAGCGCCGGAAATTTTTCGGGTTTTGTGTTTTGGTTTTGGGTTCGGTTTTGCGGCCGTGTTTTGGGTTCGACCGCGTTTTGGCAAAACCTCACCGAATTTTTTTTGTCGGATTCGGGTGTGTTTTGGATTCGGGTGTTTTTTTCAAAAAACCCTAAAAAACAGCTTAAATCATAGAATTTGGGGGTCATTTTGATCCCAAAGTATTATTAACCTCAAAAACCATAATTTACACTCATTTTCAGTCTATTCTGAATACCTCACACCTCACAATATTATTTTTAGTCCTAAAATTTGCACCGAGGTCGCTGTGTGAGTAAGATAAGCGACCCTAGTGGCCGACACAAACACCGGGCCCATCTAGGAGTGGCACTGCAGTGTCACGCAGGATGTCCCTTCCAAAAAACCCTCCCCAAACAGCACATGACGCAAAGAAAAAAAGAGGCGCAATGAGGTAGCAGTGTGAGTAAGATAAGCGACCCTAGTGGCCGACACAAACACCGGGCCCATCTAGGAGTGGCACTGCAGTGTCACGCAGGATGTCCCTTCCAAAAAACCCTCCCCAAACAGCACATGACGCAAAGAAAAAATGAGGCGCAATGAGGTAGCTGACTGTGTGAGTAAGATAAGCGACCCTAGTGGCCGACACAAACACCGGGCCCATCTAGGAGTGGCACTGCAGTGTCACGCAGGATGGCCCTTCCAAAAAACCCTCCCCAAACAGCACATGACGCAAAGAAAAAAAGAGGCGCAATGAGGTAGCTGACTGTGTGAGTAAGATAAGCGACCCTAGTGGCCGACACAAACACCGGGCCCATCTAGGAGTGGCACTGCAGTGTCACGCAGGATGGCCCTTCCAAAAAACCCTCCCCAAACAGCACATGACGCAAAGAAAAAAAGAGGCGCAATGAGGTAGCTGACTGTGTGAGTAAGATAAGCGACCCTAGTGGCCGACACAAACACCGGGCCCATCTAGGAGTGGCACTGCAGTGTCACGCAGGATGGCCCTTCCAAAAAACCCTCCCCAAACAGCACATGACGCAAAGAAAAAAAGAGGCGCAATGAGGTAGCTGACTGTGTGAGTAAGATAAGCGACCCTAGTGGCCGACACAAACACCGGGCCCATCTAGGAGTGGCACTGCAGTGTCACGCAGGATGGCCCTTCCAAAAAACCCTCCCCAAACAGCACATGACGCAAAGAAAAAAAGAGGCGCAATGAGGTAGCTGACTGTGTGAGTAAGATAAGCGACCCTAGTGGCCGACACAAACACCGGGCCCATCTAGGAGTGGCACTGCAGTGTCACGCAGGATGGCCCTTCCAAAAAACCCTCCCCAAACAGCACATGACGCAAAGAAAAATAAAAGAAAAAAGAGGTGCAAGATGGAATTGTCCTTGGGCCCTCCCACCCACCCTTATGTTGTATAAACAGGACATGCACACTTTAACCAACCCATCATTTCAGTGACAGGGTCTGCCACACGACTGTGACTGATATGACGGGTTGGTTTGGACCCCCCCCAAAAAAGAAGCAATTAATCTCTCCTTGCACAAACTGGCTCTACAGAGGCAAGATGTCCACCTCATCATCATCCTCCGATATATCACCGTGTACATCCCCCTCCTCACAGATTATCAATTCGTCCCCACTGGAATCCACCATCTCAGCTCCCTGTGTACTTTGTGGAGGCAATTGCTGCTGGTCAATGTCTCCACGGAGGAATTGATTATAATTCATTTTAATGAACATCATCTTCTCCACATTTTCTGGATGTAACCTCGTACGCCGATTGCTGACAAGGTGAGCGGCGGCACTAAACACTCTTTCGGAGTACACACTTGTGGGAGGGCAACTTAGGTAGAATAAAGCCAGTTTGTGCAAGGGCCTCCAAATTGCCTCTTTTTCCTGCCAGTATAAGTACGGACTGTGTGACGTGCCTACTTGGATGCGGTCACTCATATAATCCTCCACCATTCTTTCAATGTTGAGAGAATCATATGCAGTGACAGTAGACGACATGTCCGTAATCGTTGTCAGGTCCTTCAGTCCGGACCAGATGTCAGCATCAGCAGTCGCTCCAGACTGCCCTGCATCACCGCCAGCGGGTGGGCTCGGAATTCTGAGCCTTTTCCTCGCACCCCCAGTTGCGGGAGAATGTGAAGGAGGAGATGTTGACAGGTCGCGTTCCGCTTGACTTGACAATTTTCTCACCAGCAGGTCTTTCAACCCCAGCAGACTTGTGTCTGCCGGAAAGAGAGATCCAAGGTAGGTTTTAAATCTAGGATCGAGCACGGTGGCCAAAATGTAGTGCTCTGATTTCAACAGATTGACCACCCGTGAATCCTTGTTAAGCGAATTAAGGGCTCCATCCACAAGTCCCACATGCCTAGCGGAATCGCTCCGTGTTAGCTCCTCCTTCAATGTCTCCAGCTTCTTCTGCAAAAGCCTGATGAGGGGAATGACCTGACTCAGGCTGGCAGTGTCTGAACTGACTTCACGTGTGGCAAGTTCAAAGGGCATCAGAACCTTGCACAACGTTGAAATCATTCTCCACTGCACTTGAGACAGGTGCATTCCACCTCCTATATCGTGCTCAATTGTATAGGCTTGAATGGCCTTTTGCTGCTCCTCCAACCTCTGAAGCATATAGAGGGTTGAATTCCACCTCGTTACCACTTCTTGCTTCAGATGATGGCAGGGCAGGTTCAGTAGTTTTTGGTGGT
Organism: Pseudophryne corroboree; assembly: GCF_028390025.1. Classification (NCBI taxonomy): domain Eukaryota; kingdom Metazoa; phylum Chordata; class Amphibia; order Anura; family Myobatrachidae; genus Pseudophryne; species Pseudophryne corroboree. The sequence continues at coordinate 33,689 of NW_026969439.1, forward strand.
GCTCCAGTCTTCTGTACGTGGTGCCTGTACGCCGAAAGTGTCCCGCAATTCTTCTGGCCACCGACAGCATCTCTTGCACGCCCCTGTCGTTTTTTAAAAAATTCTGCACCACCAAATTCAAGGTATGTGCAAAACATGGGACGTGCTGGAATTTGCCCATATTTAATGCACACACAATATTGCTGGCGTTGTCCGATGCCACAAATCCACAGGAGAGTCCAATTGGGGTAAGCCATTCTGCGATGATCTTCCTTAGTTGCCGTAAGAGGTTTTTAGCTGTGTGCGTATTCTGGAAAGCGGTGATACAAAGCGTAGCCTGCCTAGGAAAGAGTGTGAATAAAAGAGAAGTCTCTAGGACAACAGTGGGCGCTGATTATGTTAGTTAACTTCAGAATAAGGTAAGCTACTAAGTTGAATACTTAGAATGCTATATTAGTACGTTTATAGAATAATATTAACTCTAACCCTTCTGGCTGCCCACAAAAGTGAACCTGGCTGTTCACCGTATAGCAAGAGCAAACTTGTAAGAAAGGAAAGGGTTTGTGGGCGCTCAGAGGGAGGAGTAAATCAATTGCTGCTGGTTTTGCAAAAAATAAAAATTATTTATTGATACAGATTTTTTCGTGAATACAAATAGATAGTTTAGAATGCTATTAGCAGTATATAATTATAATCACATAAAAGTAATTTACTAAAATCACAACATAAAATAAACTACTGACTGTGTCCAGGGCCTCAGGACTAAGAGTTGGGTACCCACCCTTAAAGTATTGATTAATTTATTTGCATGCAAGAAGCTTATTTATTAGTTGCAGTTAGGGTTAGTGCATAGTTGTGTTCAGATTGCACTTTGCGGAAAAAGAGGCTCTATATTGTTTAGTAAAAGCCTGTTCAGGTATCACCTGAAAGCTGGTAGTTAAAAAGTCAAAGATAGGCTGAATGATCAATAAGCCAATACCGCAACTGTCTCCTGTGTAGCCAGATAGTTTATGTCACTCACTGTTCCGATGGCTAACCGCTCTGCGGCGGTTGACTTAGATGTCACTCAATGCTCTGCACTGTCCTTGGGTTCCGTACTCGGACAGGAGCGGGGACAGGGATGCACGTGTCCAGGTCCTGGATGGCAGGGGACGCTGAAACGCCGCGATGCGCGGCTTCCGGGTTCGGGGCTTCCGGCTTCCGGTTGCGGTCCACCTGCGTTCCACAGTCGTAGCGAGTCGTAGCGAGTCACCTGACGCGTTTCTCCGCCTCCAAAGTGGGCGGTTTCATCAGAGGTATGCCTGTTGGTGATTGCTGTCTCTATTTATACCCAGTTCTGATTCTTCATTGATGATCATGGATACAAATTTCGGTTAACCCTTTCTGCATACTCTTATTTAAAGCGCAGCCAGCAGCATAGTAGCATCATTGGTCTTATTACTACTATATTTTGTTCCCTTCATTTAATTATTCTATTGAAAAAACAGTATAAAGCACATACATATGTATTTAATAATAACACCTATTTGGCCACACTGAGATCCTTTTCATAAATATATGTATATATCATACCCATTTCCTTATAAATGATTATACATTGATCCGTACTCATATAGTAGTTCTAGATTAATTAACAAAACATTATCCATTCAAAATATGTAATCAGTAATAATAATAACAAAAAATAATTAAAAATAGATAAAAAATAACACATAACTAGATACAGTAAAATGGAGACCAATAACTTTTGATCACTAAGGGACTTTTGGAAGATAAATGTATATACGGGCAGAGTCATTCAGACTTAAGTAGCCTACCACACTATTGTATTTTTACCTTCAACAACCCATTAAATATAATTGGAATATCTATGTCCCACAATATTAAATTATGATAAGTAGATGCGATTAATTATCCACTAATGATTACTATGAAGTGAGCACACCCACACACACACACATACACACATATGTATGCATGTATGTATGCGTGGAGAGAGAGAGAAAAAGAGACACAGAGAGACGCATGGGGCAAAATCCCAACAACATTTATATCAAGAATAAGTTCAACTAAGATGAAGATTTACTAAATATTGTTCAGTTCTATATTTTCATTGAGGCCTAGTGGTTCCAAGGTCCTTAGGCGAAAGATCCAGAAGGCCTCTCTTCTACACAGCAATGTGAATCGATCTCCACCCCTGTCGGTAATTCTAACTTGTTCAAGCCCTGTTAGCCGGATGTTATTTATAGAACCGTGTTCACACATACTTGTGTGTCTAGAAAGGCTGTGGAGCGAGCACTTCTTAAGTATATTCCTTCTATGTTCTGAGAATCGCACTTTAAGTTTCCTTATTGTGCGTCCCACATATTGGGTACCACATCCACATTCAATTAGATACACGACATAGGTGGAATTACAGTTCAAAAACTGTGTTATAGCAAATTCTTCACCTGTTGTTCTGGATCTAAAGGACCTATTTTTATGTTGTATATTTTTACAGGTTAGACATCTAGATGAAGCGCATTTATGAAACCCATTTGGTAAATTAGCACCAAGCATGTTTAGACCTAATAGGAATATTAATACAGGCAAAAAGACGACAAATAACAACGGAGCGAATAATGAGCAAAGTACAAATGCTAATATTATGGGGGTTACTCCTTCGAACTGGTTAGGAACGAAACCAAATGGGTTTCATAAATGCGCTTCATCTAGATGTCTAACCTGTAAAAATATACAACATAAAAATAGGTCCTTTAGATCCAGAACAACAGGTGAAGAATTTGCTATAACACAGTTTTTGAACTGTAATTCCACCTATGTCGTGTATCTAATTGAATGTGGATGTGGTACCCAATATGTGGGACGCACAATAAGGAAACTTAAAGTGCGATTCTCAGAACATAGAAGGAATATACTTAAGAAGTGCTCGCTCCACAGCCTTTCTAGACACACAAGTATGTGTGAACACGGTTCTATAAATAACATCCGGCTAACAGGGCTTGAACAAGTTAGAATTACCGACAGGGGTGGAGATCGATTCACATTGCTGTGTAGAAGAGAGGCCTTCTGGATCTTTCGCCTAAGGACCTTGGAACCACTAGGCCTCAATGAAAATATAGAACTGAACAATATTTAGTAAATCTTCATCTTAGTTGAACTTATTCTTGATATAAATGTTGTTGGGATTTTGCCCCATGCGTCTCTCTGTGTCTCTTTTTCTCTCTCTCTCCACGCATACATACATGCATACATATGTGTGTATGTGTGTGTGTGTGGGTGTGCTCACTTCATAGTAATCATTAGTGGATAATTAATCGCATCTACTTATCATAATTTAATATTGTGGGACATAGATATTCCAATTATATTTAATGGGTTGTTGAAGGTAAAAATACAATAGTGTGGTAGGCTACTTAAGTCTGAATGACTCTGCCCGTATATACATTTATCTTCCAAAAGTCCCTTAGTGATCAAAAGTTATTGGTCTCCATTTTACTGTATCTAGTTATGTGTTATTTTTTATCTATTTTTAATTATTTTTTGTTATTATTATTACTGATTACATATTTTGAATGGATAATGTTTTGTTAATTAATCTAGAACTACTATATGAGTACGGATCAATGTATAATCATTTATAAGGAAATGGGTATGATATATACATATATTTATGAAAAGGATCTCAGTGTGGCCAAATAGGTGTTATTATTAAATACATATGTATGTGCTTTATACTGTTTTTTCAATAGAATAATTAAATGAAGGGAACAAAATATAGTAGTAATAAGACCAATGATGCTACTATGCTGCTGGCTGCGCTTTAAATAAGAGTATGCAGAAAGGGTTAACCGAAATTTGTATCCATGATCATCAATGAAGAATCAGAACTGGGTATAAATAGAGACAGCAATCACCAACAGGCATACCTCTGATGAAACCGCCCACTTTGGAGGCGGAGAAACGCGTCAGGTGACTCGCTACGACTCGCTACGACTGTGGAACGCAGGTGGACCGCAACCGGAAGCCGGAAGCCCCGAACCCGGAAGCCGCGCATCGCGGCGTTTCAGCGTCCCCTGCCATCCAGGACCTGGACACGTGCATCCCTGTCCCCGCTCCTGTCCGAGTACGGAACCCAAGGACAGTGCAGAGCATTGAGTGACATCTAAGTCAACCGCCGCAGAGCGGTTAGCCATCGGAACAGTGAGTGACATAAACTATCTGGCTACACAGGAGACAGTTGCGGTATTGGCTTATTGATCATTCAGCCTATCTTTGACTTTTTAACTACCAGCTTTCAGGTGATACCTGAACAGGCTTTTACTAAACAATATAGAGCCTCTTTTTCCGCAAAGTGCAATCTGAACACAACTATGCACTAACCCTAACTGCAACTAATAAATAAGCTTCTTGCATGCAAATAAATTAATCAATACTTTAAGGGTGGGTACCCAACTCTTAGTCCTGAGGCCCTGGACACAGTCAGTAGTTTATTTTATGTTGTGATTTTAGTAAATTACTTTTATGTGATTATAATTATATACTGCTAATAGCATTCTAAACTATCTATTTGTATTCACGAAAAAATCTGTATCAATAAATAATTTTTATTTTTTGCAAAACCAGCAGCAATTGATTTACTCCTCCCTCTGAGCGCCCACAAACCCTTTCCTGCCTAGGAAAGAGTTGGCGTTTGCAAGATGCTGCTACTGGTGCCGCCGCTGCTGTTCTTGCGGCGGGAGTCCATACATCTACCCAGTTGGCTGTCACAGTCATATAGTCCTGACCCTGCCCTGCTCCACTTGTCCACATGTCCGTGGTTAAGTGGACATTGGGTACAACTGCATTTTTTAGGACACTGGTGAGTCTTTTTCTGACGTCCGTGTACATTCTCGGTATCGCCTGCCTACAGAAGTGGAACCTAGATGGTATTTGGTAACGGGGGCACACTGCCTCAATAAATTGTCTAGTTCCCTGTGAACTAACGGCGGATACCGGACGCACGTCTAACACCAACATAGTTGTCAAGGCCTCAGTTATCCGCTTTGCAGCAGGATGACTGCTGTGATATTTCATCTTCCTCGCAAAGGACTGTTGGACAGTCAATTGCTTACTGGAAGTAGTACAAGTGGGCTTACGACTTCCCCTCTGGGATGACCATCGACTCCCAGCAGCAACAACAGCAGCGCCAGCAGCAGTAGGCGTTACACGCAAGGATGCATCGGAGGAATCCCAGGCAGGAGAGGACTCGTCAGAATTGCCAGTGACATGGCCTGCAGGACTATTGGCATTCCTGGGGAAGGAGGAAATTGACACTGAGGGAGTTGGTGGGGTGGTTTGCGTGAGCTTGGTTACAAGAGGAAGGGATTTACTGGTCAGTGGACTGCTTCCGCTGTCGCCCAAAGTTTTTGAACTTGTCACTGACTTATTATGAATGCGCTGCAGGTGACGTATAAGGGAGGATGTTCCGAGGTGGTTAACGTCCTTACCCCTACTTATTACTGCTTGACAAAGGGAACACACGGCTTGACAAATGTTGTCCGCATTTCTGGTGAAATACTTCCACACCGAAGAGCTGATTTTTTTGGTATTTTCACCAGGCATGTCAACGGCCATATTCCTCCCACGGACAACAGGTGTCTCCCCGGGTGCCTGACTTAAACAAACCACCTCACCATGAGAATCCTCCTGGTCAATTTCCTCCCCAGCGCCAGCAACACCCATATCCTCCTCATCCTGGTGTACTTCAACACTGACATCTTCAATCTGACTATCAGGAACTGGACTGCGGGTGCTCCTTCCAGCACTTGCAGGGGGCGTGCAAATGGTGGAAGGCGCATGCTCTTCACGTCCAGTGTTGGGAAGGTCAGGCATCGCAACCGACACAATTGGACTCTCCTTGTGGATTTGGGATTTCGAAGAACGCACAGTTCTTTGCGGTGCTTTTGCCAGCTTGAGTCTTTTCAGTTTTCTAGCGAGAGGCTGAGTGCTTCCATCCTCATGTGAAGCTGAACCACTAGCCATGAACATAGGCCAGGGCCTCAGCCGTTCCTTGCCACTCCGTGTGGTAAATGGCATATTGGCAAGTTTACGCTTCTCCTCCGACAATTTTATTTTAGGTTTTGGAGTCCTTTTTTTACTGATATTTGGTGTTTTGGATTTGACATGCTCTGTACTATGACATTGGGCATCGGCCTTGGCAGACGACGTTGCTGGCATTTCATCGTCTCGGCCATGACTAGTGGCAGCAGCTTCAGCACGAGGTGGAAGTGGATCTTGATCTTTCCCTAATTTTGGAACCTCAACATTTTTGTTCTCCATATTTTAATAGGCACAACTAAAAGGCACCTCAGGTAAACAATGGAGATGGATGGATACTAGTATACAATTATGGATGGACTGCCGAGTGCCGACACAGAGGTAGCTACAGCCGTGGACTATTGTACTGTACTGTGTCTGCTGCTAATATAGACTGGTTGATAAAGAGATGTAGTATGTATGTATAAAGAAGAAAGAAAAAAAAACCACGGGTAGGTGGTATACAATTATGGATGGACTGCCGAGTGCCGACACAGAGGTAGCTACAGCCGTGGACTACTGTACTGTGTCTGCTGCTAATATAGACTGGTTGATAAAGAGATGTAGTATGTATGTATAAAGAAGAAAGAAAAAAAAACCACGGGTAGGTGGTATACAATTATGGATGGACTGCCGAGTGCCGACACAGAGGTAGCTACAGCCGTGAACTACCGTACTGTGTCTGCTGCGACTGGATGATAAATAATGATATAAAAAAAATATATATATCACTACTGCAGCCGGACAGGTATATATTATATAATGACGGACCTGCTGGACACTGTCTGTCAGCAGAATGAGTTTTTTATAGAATAAAAAAAAAAAACACCACACAAGTCACACGACGAGTGTTTAACTTTTTCAGGCAATCACAATATAGTATACTACTAACTATACTGGTGGTCAGTGTGGTCAGGTCACTGGTCAGTCACACTGGCAGTGGCACTCCTGCAGCAAAAGTGTGCACTGTTTAATTTTAATAATATGTACTCCTGGCTCCTGCTATAACCTATAACTGGCA
>NW_026969440.1:0-40762 GCF_028390025.1 Pseudophryne corroboree
AGGATGATATCTATATTGAGCGCTATTTTCCTCAAGGAGGTGGCAATGGTAGTAATAAAACAAAGTCTAATTTATAACAAAAAAAGACATATGTTTAATTTTTAGACATCCATGGTTATAAAGTGACACAGTGCACATAATCATAGCTCAAGACAAACAATGACATATATAATAAAAAGATATATTGCACAGACCCTTGGTTTGTAAACATACACAATGTGAACACACAGGGATATTTTATGTGCAAATTTCGCTATTTATGGTGGGACTTCCGACTCATACCGTTTTGGGTATGTGGTGTGCACCTTGATGTTAGAAAATGGTTTCCAGCTGGGCAACCCAGCAACACACCACACACTTAGCCCAATCGCAGATGGATACAGCGAGAACACCAGCAGATGTCCAAGGAAGATCGAGGTCCCACTCCAGGCACAACGCGTTTCGGATGAATTATCCTTTTTCAAGTGTATTCTCAACATTCTTTTCATGTAATTTCATCAACACTGATATGATGTGTCGATATGGTCAGCGTTGACACATTCCTTGTCAACATTCACAAGTCAACATGATGATTGTCAACAAAACAAACTCATCTCCTATAAAATATATATCTTTGGGACACCAGCCTTGTGTACCGCCAGGTATCTACTCTTCACAAAAGTGCTTTAAAATGTACAGTTCTCTGACTTTATAATGATATCTTAAAACACGGAGTCTGACTGGGGGATGTAGTTGGGATCCCGGTGTCCAACAGCTGTCAGAATGCAGATGCCGGAATCCCGAATGTAAGTATACCTGGAGGGTTAAGATTAGACTGCGGGGGAAGGGTTAGGATGCAGGGGGGGGGGGGGGGGGCTTTAGATTTAGGCTGTGGGGAGCTAGTGTTAGCGTTAGGCTGCAGGGAAGGGAGGTTAGGGTTAGACTGCAGGGAGGGTTAGGGGGAGGGCTGGGATTACCATTACCTGTCTCCTGCACCCCTGACAAACCTGCCATTTTCATCTCAAATTTTTTTCCAGGATTAGACCCATTCTCACCCAGGATGCCACTAAGAGGGTCATTCAGACCCTACCGCCAATACGGCTCGCAACGTAGTTTGTCGATCAGCAGACTGCGCATACGCATCAGTCGCATTGCAAAAGCATCTCACTGGTCGATCACTTCTGCCTGATTGACAGGCCGAGGCGGACGCGGGCGTGTCGGCAGCATTGGGGGGAGTGGTCCGGACAACACAGGCATGTCCAGGCCACTGCTGGGGCGGGCCACGGTGGCTGCATGATGTCACACACAGCTGCTGTGACCCACAATAATGGGTAGTGAGGTGTGGCCTTAATCAGGGGAAATGCAAACACTTGGTATTTGGTCTACATATTAAGGGATACATGGCTGACAAGCCAGGCTGACATAGATAGGGTGTAGAAATCAAAGTGGAGAAATATAAGTGTTTTTTCAGCCTTTACTGTACTTAGCCTGTACTTAAACTAAAAGAAAACATCAAGCACCAACAACAACTACAAATGAACTTCTTTCAGGGTAGTTGGTCAGGGTACTATATCTTTACGTTTACTGAGGTGTAGTCGTGGTGTACAGGACAGAGTGTGATTCCTGATTAGTACAAAAAACCACAAAAAAATCAAACACTGAGCAACATCCCCAAACAGGTCATTTCAACTTTAAACTTGTCATTTATTTTGTACTGTCTGGACATGGCTACTAATAACAAATGCACAGACAAAATTCTTAAAGCTATGTGTGCAAATGCTAGGAGCTTAGGAGACACAATTCCAGAGCTAATTGAAATAATGACAAGGGATAACCTGGATTTTGTGGCAATTACAGAGTCATGGTGCAATGAGAATCATGACTGGAACATAGCTATACCAGGATACAATTTATTTAGGAAGGATAGAATAGGAAGAATAGGAGGAGGGGTAGCAATGTATGTGAAAAAAAGCATAAATGCTACTTTAATACAAAATATTGAAGACAAAACTGAGGCCCTTTGGGTCACCATAGAAACCGCAGAGATGGACATTCTTCGCATTGGGGTGATCTATAGACCACCAGCCAAGGGGCAGGATTGTGCAGACGTTTGTATCAAAAGGGTTAGGAAAAGCACCAGGAAAAGGAAACCAGTGTGGTTCACAAAAGAAGTATCAACTAGTGTGAAACCAAAAAAGATGGCTTTTAGGAAATACAAACAGACTCAAAATAATGACAAAGAGGTGTATCTGGACAGACGGAAGGATGCTAAGAAAGTGATAAACCATGCAAAGGCAGAAGCTGAGGAGAAAATGGCCCAGTCAGTAGATAAAGGGGGCAAAACTTTTTTTTAAGTATATAAGTGAAAGGAGAAAATCAAATGGAGGAATAATAAGACTTAAGACAGAGAGTGAGCATTTGGTGGAGGTAGACAAGGCAATAGCAGATCACCTAAATAATTATTTTTGCTCCGTATTTACTACAGAAGAAGGGATGGGGCCACAGTTAAGTTGCAAGACATTCATAAAAATATGGTAGACGAAAGTACATTTACTGAGGAGAAGGTCCTAGCAGAACTTTCAAAACTAAAAGTGGATAAATCAATGGGACCAGATGGGATACACCCAAGGATACTCAAAGAGCTAATAGATGTGCTGGATACACATTTCCCAGAATTATTTAACCAGTCTCTAAGTATAGGTGCCATTCCAGAGGACTGGAAAAGAGCAAATGTAGCTCCACTGCACAAAAGTGGAAGCAAGGAAGAAGCAAGTAACTACAGACCAGTAAGCCTTACATCAGTAGTAGGGAAAGTAATGGAAAAACTATTAAAAGAAAGAGTTGTGGAATATATTAAATCAAACAACTTACAGGATCCAAAACAGCATGGATTTACTGGTGGGTGATCATGCCAAACAAATCTTATTGACTTTTTTTGACTCTGTGACAAAAATAATAGATCAAGGCGGAGCTGTAGATGTAGCATATCTAGACTTTAGTAAGGCATTTGACACTGTCCCACATCGCAGACTGTCATGTCCCACGATATATGTGTTTCATGTGTTGTCATGTTTTTTATTGCAGAGCTTTGCATTTTGTTAAAATTTGTCCCTCCTGATTTCCTGTAGCCAGGTTCTGATGTCATTAGTCCTGCCCTCATCCTGTCCTCAGCCCTGTGTGTGTCTGCCATTTTAGATTCTAACCAGCTCTGGTAAATCATCATCTTTTCACCTACTGCTGTTTTGTGCATAACTACAAGAATATCAGCTTGAAATAAACCCTCATCTGGATTCTTCTCACATGTCTCGGAAGTTGAGTTGACACTATCTGATAAAGTCTCTTGGTGTGAGTACTGGTTAATGTAGACATATACCTAGAGTAACTGTCTGAAGAACACTACACTTACAGCCTAGTTATTGAGTCAGAATAGTGAAAAGATGGTTGATAAAAACTACCAGTAAGCCAGTTGCAGCTTCTGCAGATACAAATACATAACAAGCTTGCCTGAAGTGTAACGGGAAATCAGTGTTTGCAGCTATAGCACAGCTCATTATAGCATAACCAGCTACAAACTTACTCTAGCTTTATTCAGATCCATTTTCCTGTGTACTATCATGGCTGAAGGAAATACAGTTCCAGCTATTCAGGATGAGCAATGTCTACAATCAGAACAAGGAGAAGTTATGGATCTCAACCTGCAGTCTAAACGCCCTGATAAGCCTACATGGAAGGTAAAAGAAAATCTTGAAGGTAGGAAACATGAGCTTTCTTCCACTGTCCTAGACTTATGGCAAAAATTGCAAAGTCATATGTCCACCATTTCTCAGCCTGTTTGTGATGTGTCACCGCTAGAGGGCGCACTAGGACAGCTTTGTTCAGTATATGAACTTTATAAAGTGCCAAGTAAGGAATATATAAGCATTTTGAAGAAACTCAATAGCCAGGATTCTTTAGAAGAACTGCAAAACTTTAATAGTCTTAATTTGGATCGAGACAGTCTATTGTGTGAAGTTAAGTCTAAGACAGCAGCCAGAATTGCACAATTATTGGAAACATCATCACGCATTTCTGTGTCCACCAGGCGTTCAAAACGATCATCTAAGTCACGAAGCTCAAAATATTCCATGCTCAGCGAACGACTTATAAATGCACGTGCAGAAGCAGAAACTGCTAAAATACAAGCCGATTTTGCACAACGGAAAGCAGAAATGGAATCTAGAGCAGCACGTGAAAGCAGAAATGGAATCTAAAGCAGCACGTGAAAGAGCAGAAATGGAAGCTCTAGAGAAACAATGTGAGTATGCCACAGCAATGGTACGGTTAAAGGTTTTGGAACAAGCTGGCAGTGGAAGTGAAAGGGACAGCATCAGTTCAAGTGAAGTGGATGTTGAGGATCCTCTTAAGCGCACAAGAGACTACGTCCTAAGTCTAAACAGTGAACCCCTGATTGCTGCAAACATTCCTGACAGTGCGGACATCCTTCCAGGGGACATCCTTCCAGAACAATAAGACTCCAATCCCTATGCAACACGCCACATCCAAGGTCAGTACAATGCACAATCACTTGGTCATCCTGACGCATTTTCACACACCACAGTGCACCAAGGCCCAACACCTCAACAAACCCAATATACAAATGCCTGGTCACAACCCAATATGCCAGTAAGTCACCAAATCCCTGGCAACCACACAGTTCCACATGCAGCGAGACCTACAGACTTTAACCCAGCTCTTAGATTGAATGCCTATGCACCGCCCTATCTCCCTATGTCTCTTACCCAGAACACCACAAATAATATGAACAGCACTACACAGCCAGCAATTGTTTGCCCAAAGTCAGAGAAAACATACATGTCAGACTTTGCAAGATTCATGGTTCGTCGTGAACTTATTAAGACCAGCCTCACTTGGTTTGATGACCAGCCTGAGAACTACAGAGGTTGGAAATGTGCCTTCAGATCCACAACTAATAACCTTGGTATTACTGCTGCTGAAGAACTAGATCTGCTGATCACGTGGCTGGGCCCACAGTCTACAGAACGTGTCAAGAGACTCAGATCCGTCCACATTGATAATCCTGCGGCAGGCCTCATTGCTGCATGGGAAAGGTGAGAACGAAGCTTTGGAAGTCCTGAAGCCATAGAGAATGCTCTGTTCAAACGGCTGCGGGATTTTCCAAAAATATCCGGCAAGGACAATGAGAAATTCCAAGAGCACAGTGACCTACTCTTTGAACTCCAGCTGGCCAAAATGGACACTCACTTACCTGGCCTCAGTTACCTGGACACAGCTCATGGGGTAAACCCAATATTTTCCAAGCTGCCATACGGTATTCAAGATAGGTGGACTACACTTAGGTCAAGATATAAAAGAGAAAATCGAGTCTCCTTTCCCCCCTTTTCTTACTTCTGTGAGTTTGTCAAGAACATTGCGGAATCCAAGAATGACCCAAGCTTCTCCTACAGTGAGTCAAGTCATCCTGGTTCTCCTACCCCCAAGTTTGACATCCCACGCTCTAACTACAAGAACCACAGAGGTCCAGTATCAGTGAAAAAGACTGAAATCCTTCCCACACCAGCATCAGCTCTTGTCAAGAGAAACCAAGGTGATAGGATCGAAAACCCCAACCGCATGTGTCCCATTCATAAGAAGCCACATCCCCTCAAGAAATGCATCAGTTTCAGAAAGAAACCCCTCCAGGAACGCAAGGAACTTCTAAAGAATTTTGGGGTATGTTTCAGATGTTGTGCTTCTACTGAACATTTTGCTAAGGACTGTAAAACTGCTATTAAGTGCATAGTGTGCGGCTGTGAGGACCACGTGCAGGCACTGCACCCATCTCAACCCAATACTACACCCCCTGCACATTTCCCCTCTGCACCAAGGCATGGCGGGGAGAATGTAGATCAAACAGCAAGTCCTACTACTGTATCTTCTTCATGCACTAAAGTCTGTGGGGAAGATCTCCGGGACAAGTCTTGTGCAAAGATATGTCTAGTCAAAGTATACCCCAAGGGACGGCCAGAAAAGACTCTAAGGGTGTACACCATCTTGGACGACCAGAGCAACCAATCACTCGCAAGATCAGAACTCTTTGATCTGTTAAACTTAAAGGGAGATGCTTACCCTTACACCTTGGGTACCTGTAGTGGAATTACAGAGGAATCTGGAAGAAGAGCCAGTGGACTGGTTGTAGCTTCTCTCAAGGACAATCTTGAGATACCCTTACCCACACTTGTTGAATGTGATGAGATACCATCCAACAAAGAGGAGATTCCTACGCCAGAGTCTGCTCTTCACCACACTCACCTAAGGCCTATATCCAATGAAATACCAACCCTTGACAAAAATGCAAAGATCTTCTGCTTGGTAGAGACATTCTCTCTTGGTACATAAAATACGTCAACACATCAATGGACCAAATGATGCTCAATTTGCCCAACGTCTTGATCTAGGCTGGGTTATCATAGGCAATGTCTGTATAGACAAGATGAAGACGCCTACCAAGATTTCCTCATTCAAGACAAACATCTTGCTTAAGGGTCGCAGCACCTGTTTTCAGCCATGCCCACATCATTACTGGGTGAAAGAGAAGCTGGGCAGCAGTAATTCGCATTGCCTAGGCTTGCTCTGGGACATTAAACAAGACATATTTACATTCCAAGTATCAGACTATGACAAACCTTTCACCAAACGAGGAGTTTTATCTGTCATAAACAGTATCTATGATCCTCTTGGATTTGTAGCTCCAGTCACCATTCATGGCAAGATGTTGCTGGACTACAAGTCATCTCTTACCCATGAAGTTTTATTCACCTTTCTTGCAGAAGTATCTGTCATAATCAATGCAAGACCACTTGTCCCAGTATCCTCAGACCCGGAGTCCCCAACCATTCTTACTGCAGTCACTCTTCTTACCCAGAAGATTGGAGCTGCTTTAATTCCTCCTGAAATCTTAGACCACAAGAACATTTACAGACGTCAGTGGAAACAGGTTCAACACCTGTCCAATGTGTTTTGGCATCGCTGGAAGACAGAGTATTTACATATGCTTCAAAGTTGTCACAAATGGCAGATGTCAAAACCCAACCTCCAGATCGGTGACCTTGTTCTTTTAAAGGATAAAGAGGCCCATCGCAATGAATGGCCAATGGGACTTATCACCAAGGTTGTTCCCAGCGACGATGGAAAGACTCGTAAGGTAGAGGTTAAAGTGACCAAAGGAGGCTCTGCCAAAGTTTTCTTCCGTCCAATAACTGAACTAGTACTTCTTCCAAAGGAAGATATCACATAAAGAGGGACATGGTTACTAGATTCACCTCATGATGGAAGAATTCTACCTCAAACTTCCAGCTATGATATACCATCGACACCTTATTATTTGGATCATACTGTGAGTTGGTGGAAGTGTTTGCAAGTTGCGGCTTCCCCAATCCGAAGATGGGTTTATCACTTGGAACTTGATTTAACATTTTCTTACTGTTATGGATTACAAGCTTCAAGACAATTCAGCCACAAGACTTCGACTGAACTTATTTCTTGTTATCGTTGTTTATTGTTACAGGTTTTCTCTTTTGTCTTACAGATCGCAAGATTAGTTTTGGACTTCATCTAAGGACATTACTATAATGTTTGATTTATCGTGAAATCTAAAGATTTCAGACGGGGAGTGTCATGTCCCATGATATATGTGTTTCATGTGTTGTCATGTTTTTATTGCAGAGCTTTGCATTTTGTTAAAATTTGTCCCTCCTGATTTCCTGTAGCCAGGTTCTGATGTCATTAGTCCTGCCCTCATCCTGTCCTCAGCCCTGTGTGTGTCTGCCATTTTAGATTCTAACCAGCTCTGGTAAATCATCATCTTTTCACCTACTGCTGTTTTGTGCATAACTACAAGAATATCAGCTTGAAATAAACCCTCATCTGGATTCTTCTCACATGTCTCGGAAGTTGAGTTGACACTATCTGATAAAGTCTCTTGGTGTGAGTACTGGTTAATGTAGACATATACCTAGAGTAACTGTCTGAAGAACACTACACTTACAGCCTAGTTATTGAGTCAAAATACAGACTGCTAAATAAACTTGAAAGCGTGGGGGTGGATTATAAAACAGTTAAATGGATAAGAAACTGGTTGCAGGATAGGAAACAGACAGTTGTAGTTAATGGAGTGCAATCTATGGAGGAAAATGTTACCAGTGGAGTACCCCAGGGATCTGTACTTGGTCCAGTTCTCTTTAATATCTTTGTTGGTGACATTACAAATGGTATTGAAGGAAAGGTATGCCTTTTTGCAGATGATACAAAGATATGCAACAGGGTAGACACACCGGGAGGGGTAAAACAAATGATTGATGATCTAGGTAGGCTTGAGAAATGGTGAAGAACGTGGCAACTACAGTTTAATGCTAAAAAATGCAAAATCATGCACTTGGGTCTCAAAAAACCAAAGACTAAATATAGTATCAAGGGTACTATAATGGAAACTACTGAGGAATAAAGGGATTTAGGAGTCACTATTTCAAGTGACTTGAAGGCAGGAAAGCAATGCAACAAATCAATGAGAAAGGCAAGTCAGATGCTTGGTTGCATAGGGAGAGGAATCAGTAGCAGGAAAAAAGAAGTGATAATGCCACTGTATAGGTCATTGGTACGGCCCCATCTGGAATACTGTGTCCAGTTCTGGAGACCATATCTCCAGAAGGATATAAATACATTAGAGAGTGTACAAAGAAGGGCAACTAAAATGGCCTACATCACAAAACTTACCCGGAAAGGCTAAAAGATCTTAACATGAATAGTTTGGAGGAGAGAAGGGAAAGGGGGGACATGATAGAAACTTTCAAATACATCAAGGGTCTTAACAAAGTTCAGGAGGGAAACATTCTTCAAAGGAAGAGAAGTATTAGAACTCGAGGACATACACTGAGACTGGAGGGGGGGAGGTTCAGGGGAAATTTAAGGAAAAATTACTTCACAGAAAGGGTAGTGGATAAGTGGAATAGCCTCCTATCAGGTGGTAGAGGCTAAGACTGTAGATCAATTTAAACATGCTTGGGAAAGGTATATGAACATGGGGTGAGATTGCCTAAAGGATAAAAAAAAAGGGGGCAGACTAGATGGGCCAAGTGGTTCTTATCTGCCGTCAAATTCTATGTTTCTATGTTAAAACACGGCGGGTAGCCGCAGGGAGCTACTCGCCAGGTGCGAAATCATCGCCGCCATGCGATGCTTTCGCAGCTCTGTTAGGAGGTGGGGCTTGGCATGTGGGGCGGCAAAGCCCTGTGCTGGGCGTCCCCACGCATGTCAGATATTGTGAACGTAGATGTGTCGACATAGTCAAAAGGTCGACATGTAAAAAGTAGACAGGTCGACAGGGTTAAAAGCTCGACAGGGTCAAAAGGTCGACATGACAGTCGACTCACATATGGTAGACACAAGTTTTTTTTAGTTATTTTTTGTTTTTTTCAACTTTTTCATACTTTACCAGCCACGTGGACTACGATTGGGCATAGTAACCTGCGAGGGGCCACAGTACACTAATGGGGCTTATTTGTGGCAGAAAAGTGACAAAACACTCAAAAACACCCCTCCCCAAAAATAGTTTCTACCTTTTTTGTGTTGACCATTCCCATGGCAAACTTTTTACCCTGTCGACCTTTTGACTGTCGACCATTCCCACTGTGTACCTATTGTGACCACATTTTGACCCTGTCGACCTTTTGACCTTGTCAAGCTAATGTATGTCTACCATTAGTGGTAGACCTATTGACTGTAGACCTTTTTAGTGTAGATCTAATAACCCACACCCGTGGCACAATATGAAGTGGAGGCACTATGATGTGGCTGGATATACACGGTTGGCTGGTTTCACAAACTTATTTGTTAAATTACTGTAGCAAGGAAAGAGTATGAAACATGCACAATAATGCAGTGGCGGAACACGAGTGATGGGCCCAGGTGCAAAAAAATTATTTGGGTCCCCCTCCTCCACCTCAACCTAAGTTGGCAATGGGTGACAGGAGGAGGCAGAGGGTGACAGTGGAAGGAAGGGGAGGCAGAGGGTGCCAGCGAGAGGCAGTGGGGCCCACCCTGCCCTCTGTACTGGAACATTCATCCGACTTTGCTGAAAATGGTCTGCGGGGGAAGCCAGGGGATAACTAATTTATGGTCTGGGCAGCAGTGGGCCCCTTATTCCTCAGGGGCCCCAGTGCAATGCACCTGCTGCACCAATGGTAGTTCCACCTCTGCAATAATGTATTTTTATTGTCCAATGCTAACAATCCGGTTTACCATGACATAAGTACAAAAAAAAAAAAAAGGATCCTGACCTAGTTTTATAATGCTGTATGTTTCCTTTGGTATTGTCCTTAAGAAAAATGTTGCAACTTTTTATTTGCTTTGCATCTTGTTTAAATTTGGAACTTTTCACCATGTCAGTCTTCTTAAAAAACAGAACACAGTGCTTGTTTATCTGTTGTGATGTATTTTATAAAACATAATGGCGTTTGCTACTTTGCCCATATGGAATGCTGACGTAGAGAAGTTACATCAAGAGCCATGCAACAAGTTTTAGAGATTAAAGCAGATTGGGATAAAAAGATTGTTACAATTCACTGATCCAGCATTCCATTCATTTCTCAAAGCAACGATCACACTCTCACTTGTTCATACGTCACTTTTAAAAAAAAACATGCTGGGAACAAGATATCTACGTATTTTTATTAGCCTCATCATGCAAATTTTAAGACAGAGGAGTCATCAAACTGATCACTCTCACCGTGAGAGCCTTCCACACAATTCTTTATTATCATGTGTCACACATTGGGCTTCCAGATTTTGTTACTATACACGGTGCTGCTGCTTCCTGGCCTTAGGGGCTCCTGCAGGCCGCTGAAGTCATCCCTGAATCTTGTATCTACCAATTAGTTGGGTGGTTGGCATATCTCAAGGATCATCTCTCATATTGGTGGTGCATGTTTGCCACCATCTTGACTCCTGTCAGCTGACTTTTTGATCACCAACCAGAAGCTGCTGTAAGAACAGCTGAAACAAGGAGCCTATCAGGGGATAGGGCTTCCCATTTAAGGCTGTACCGGTGAGCAGATCAGTGCCAGAACAACTTCACTCCTGTGATCTGTTGCTGGCTCCTGCCTACTATTTCTTGGTGTGTTCTGCTTCCTAGTTGTGTTCCTGTCTGCTAGTAGCAGTATTCATTCTACGCAGTGTACTACAGTCTGCAAATACTAGTATCCATAATACGCAGTGCACTACAGTCTGCAAGTATCAGTACCCATTCTACACAGTGTACTTCAGTCTGCAACTATCAGTACCCATTCTATGCTATGTACTCCATTCAGCAAGTACCAGTTCCCATTCTATGCTGTGCACTCATGTAGTAAGCAGAGTGTGGTGCATTCCACTTCTCAATTCTCTATTACTATAGTGAGTGGAGCACTCTATCCAGCACAGTGCTCTCAAGATTGGCATATCGCTTGCAACCATCAGTTCATTAAGAAACTATTCACTGCCAACCCACTGGTACGCGGTCACCTTCCACATAAGGAAAAGCCTCATCAGGCCTCCTAGCTTTCTACACTCTAATAATACCTAAACCAACCCTCAGGTTCCTGATCTGAGTTCCCAAAAACCCAGAAACCTAACCCCATGTTTAAAATGTGATATATTCCTGAGCAATGCAATATTGTTAATACAGTTATTTTATTTGATTATTGTTCCAGTGCACAAAGGAACTCTACATTTTAGAGAGGGATACAAATACTGTAATTCATTTCCATATTGACTCCTGCAGGTCTAACATTTCCCATTGAAATGATAAAAAACACATTTTAACACAGATATTTAAATGTCTAAACACAATCAAATAAATCAATTGCCAAATAAGGTAATTTACAGAGTGCACTGCATGTACGCAGAGCAGCAAGTGAGAGAGTTTCCCAACTGTGTGTCGCCCCCCCCTTCCCCTCTATGCAATCTATTGAATGGGAGCTGGTGCTCGCTTGCGTATGCACGCTCCCACCACCCATTCTTTCTAATGGGAGCAGCATTGTGATGTGTATGCATCGCAATCCCACTACAGTACACTGCTGTAAGCAGCAAAGCTGTAGCGGGACACATCTGTAGGTGTTGATTTCACAATTTTCCTGAAATGCTTTTTCAAAAGTATGCAAGTATTAGGTGAGGTAAGTCATAAAAGACAGACTGGATGTTTTGAATAGTAAAACTGGCTTTAGTGCAATAAACAGACACAACACGGTACACCCACCTACATAGATGCTCCAACATGGCTGAGAGTAGCTCCTTCATGTTCTGCGCCCCGTATTATGACGCCATGAAGCTGTAAGCGCCTGATGCATGGAGACTAAAGAGCTGATGTACTAAGCAGTGAAAAGAGTGGAGAAGAGGACCAGTGGAGATGTTGCCCTTAGCAACAAATCACCATCTACCTATAATTTTATAGAATGTGCTTGATAAGTGTGTTATCAAACCTGGTAGGCTGCTATGGTTAACTTCTCCACCGGTCCACTTCTCTCTTTTCACTGCTTGATATACAGATGTAGCTACATTAATTGTTGCTGCACCTAATCGTGGGTGCAACTAGGATGCTGCAATGCATGCGCACACCAGCGCACGCGTGGATATTCGCACCCACAATCCAGATGCATTGCATTGATGGTTTGTGAGTTCAAATAGGTGCAGCCGTGCGTATGCATTGCGGCACCAATGAGTCTTGCTACATCTGTAACAACCCCTGAGAACCTATTGGTTAGAAAATAGGAGATAATGGTGACAGTTGCTGTTAATAGTAACTTACTGGATTTATCAAAGTTTGGAGTGAGATATAGTGGAGACAGATAAAGTACAAACCAATCAGTTCCTGTCATTTTTCAAACAGCCTGTAAAATAGCAGTTAGGAGCTGATTGGTTGATACTTTATATCTCCACTTTATCTCTCTCCAAACTTTGATAAATCTCCCCCTAAGTTTAACAGTATTCATTTGTCACATGCTAGACTGGGCAAAACACATGATAAAAAGGAGATTTATGGTAGACTTACCATTGTTAAATCTCTTTCTGTGAGGTACATTGGTTCCACAGGGAAACATCGGGGTGTAGAGATGGATCTTGATCCAGGCACCAACAGGCTAAAGCTTTAGACTGTCCCAGGATGCATTGGGGCCTCCTCTATAACCCCGCTACCAGGCACTGGAGCTCAGTTTCGTTAACTAGTCCAATGCAGTTGCAGGTAAAAGAGAAGGCAGGTTTTAGTCACACACAACTACGTTCTCATGACAGGAGAAAGGACCAGCAGCTAATGCCATACAAACCCATAGAAGCTAGGTGCGTCAGGGCGGGCGCCCTGTGGAACCAATGTACCTCGCAGAAAGAGATTTCTCTAACGTCCTAGAGGATGCTGGGACTACGTAAGGACCATGGGGATAGACGGGCTCCGCAGGAGACATGGGCACTTTAAGAAAGACTTTGACTCTGGGTGTGTACTGGCTCCTCCCTCTATGCCCCTCCTCCAGACCTCAGTTTGATACTGTGCCCAGTGGAGACTGGGTGCATTTCAGGAGCTCTCCTGAGTTTCCTGTAAGAAAGCATTTTTGTTAGTTTTTTTATTTTCAGGGAGCCTGCTGGCAACAGACTCCCTGCATTGAGGGACTGAGGAGAGAGAAACAGACCCACTTCTCTGAGTTCAGGGCTCTGTTTCTTAGGCTACTGGACACCATTAGCTCCAGAGGGATTGGTATGCAGGTCTCACCCTCGCCGTCCGTCCCAGAGCCGCGCCGCCGTCCTCGCAGAGCCGGAAGAAAGAAGCCGGGTGAGTATGTGAGGAAAAGAACCATCTGAGGTGGCAGAAGACACTTGGATCTTCAATTAGGTAATGCACAGCACTGCAGCTGTGCGCCATTGCTCCCCTTCACCTCACACACTCCGGTCACTGTAAGGGTGCAGGGCGCAGGGGGGGGGGGGGGGGGCGCCCTGGGCAGCAATATAAGCCTCTCTTATGGCACAGATGTATATATACATGTATAGCTGGGCACTGTACATGTATAAAAAAAGCCCCCGCCATGTATTGAAAAAATTTAGCGGGACAGAAGCCCGCCGCCGAGGGGGCGGGGCTTCTCCCTCAGCACTCACCAGCGCCATTTTTCTCCACAGCACCGCTGAGAGGAAGCTCCCCGGACTCTCCCCTGCTTGACACACGGTGACAGAGGGTTTTAAAGTAGAGGGGGGGCACATAATTGGCGCAGATATATAAAACAGCGCTGCTGGGTAAACATTAATTTACTGTGTTATTCCTGGGTCATATAGCGCTGGGGTGTGTGCTGGCATACTCTCTCTCTGCCTCTCCAAAGGGGCCTGGTGGGGAACCTGTCTTCAGAAAAGAGCTTCCCTGTGTATGTGTGGTGTGTCGGTACGTGTGTGTCGACATGTCTGAGGTTGAGGGCTCACCTAAGGAGGAGGGGGAGTTTATAAATGTTAGGTCTCCGTCGGCGGTGCCAACGCCGGACTGGATGGATATTGTCAAAGTCAGAAAAATATCACTATGCACACTGCCATATTTGCACCTCATGCGAGCTCCCGCTGCGCGTGCAAGAGCTCTCCCGTGCGTGCGCATACTCGCCTTCGCGTGCACCCGCAGGCGCACGATATGCGGATTTACGGTAGAGTTTGTATGCGTCTAGCGGGCGACTCAATCGATATATATTTTAACCATATAATGTATTTTGTAGATCACGGTCCCTTTGATAGATTCTGAAAGTTTAGTTAATGTAGCATGTTCATGGACAGAGAGATCCCTCTTTGTCTGATACAAAGGGTCAGACAAGGATTATACAGTGGTGTTTAGTATCCATCGGAAGAGTATTTAATTAGCAATATTCCGGTGTTGGTTTGAAGCGGATTAATCGCTCGTGCGAATAGTTATGGACATAAGAAGTTTATGTCCATTTACTATTATTTGCACTTACTTATCCATGCGGCGGGAAACCTAGTTTCCCACCCACCTGAGCAGTTGGAAGTAGACACAGCCCACCTGTATGAATCAACCTATGACCTTTTGTTATAATGCGAAGACGAATTCCTGTGTCCAATGAACAATGAGATTGTAGGGACCATTGAATTGTATTGTGTGTGGGGCATAAATAGACAAGCCGATCATATCCAGCTCTCACTCTTCAACGGTTCTCATTGCTGATAATCGGGAGCTGGATATCCAGAGGCGCATGCGATCGTTCCCCTTGTGCGTAAGTTTTCTCCGCAATCATATTGTCTTTCTTGTTATTGTGAGCCATATCTCTCTCTCTCTCTCTTCTCTTTCTCTCTCGTTTCTCTTATATAGTTATTGTACTGATATTGTATTTCCTGTGTAGTTATCTGGTTAGGTAGTCTATGTTATATTGGTAGTGTATGACTTGTATTGTATTATTCTTTTTGAACGTTCATTCATTTCCTTAAAAGGCGTTAGACCCTTAGACCGGTATTGTGTGTTTATTGCAGTGGGTAATAGGAGCGTCTCTATCGCTCAAACAGCTTTAGTGTAAACCAGCTTACACTGTGTTGGATTTTCACCTTATCACTACAAAAGGGTTTACAGTATAAGAATATCATTTCTGTGTGTTACATTCAAGGCCTACTGATTGTTATCTTGTGAGCGTCTGCGCCGCTCGTGATCTCCTCGTGGTCTCGAGCGTCCGCTACGCTGATAGCGTAGCATTACGGTAGTCGCTCACCTATAGTGTGCCCGATACCAACAGTGTATTCTCGCGAGCGTTTGTGTCGCTCGAGCGGCTCGCTCCCGATACAGCGTCCGCTACGCTAAGAGCGTACCCTTACGGTACCTCGTGCGCCGGTTGCGTACAGTGTTTCTTAACCTCTGTATAGTGTGTTAAATAGGATAAATATTTGGCTTTATCTAGTCGGCAGCCTATAGCGTGCCTGCCTGTGATCCCTTGGCCGTAAGCGAACGTGACGCTCGAGCGTCTCGACTACGGCTAAGCGATTGTTACGCAACGTGCGTGCCCTTACGGTATACCATACGTAAATAGCGTACTGTGTTCTTAGACCTCTTAAAGGGTTTTAAGTTAGATAAATATTTAGCTTTATCAATTGGCGGCTCGTCCGTCCTTCACATATCTATACTAGGTAATTTCAGCAGACATTATCCATCAGCAAAGGGCGGGAGATCATATTCCTCGTAGTGCTGTCTGGATATGCGTCTGCTTCGCTTAGTAAAGGGTGCTGAGGGAATCCGGAACCGGAGGTAAGAACAACACGCTAGTGTCTTTTAAAACTGTTTATTTCTGTCTTGCGTACGCACGCACGCACATATCTGCATTTCTTTTCATTTTCGTGTATTTTCATATATCACTCTTCTGTTTGCCATTTTAGAATTGATAAACGTGCTAAGAGAGATTTGCCGCTATTTCATAGTTAAAGTATAAAAGTAATACATTAAGAGATAAATTGCAAAGCACACACGCAGCTCTACCTAAAGATACAAGGAGAGATTGGTGTGGTGTTCGGTAGATGATCGAGGATCACCTACATTGATAAACGTGTAAAATTGTGTTATGGTGGATATTTGCTTTGTGTACACGTGTCTCTAACAAAGGGTGAGACTCGCGTACGCAACTCAAAGGCCGACGCACGCAGCGTATATTACGCAACGGAGCGTCCGGGTACGCCCACGTAACTCAAATCACACGCTAGTGTTATTGTAACAGGCGAAAAGGTGGCAACGCGATAAATAGCGCAAATCTATTTTAGTGTCCGAAATTTAGACTAACAGATCCTTCTTCAAATTTACAACACATCTGGTCTAAAGGAAAGAAATTTCTGCGCAGAAATAGAAATAGAAACAAAAGTGTACATGTGGTGAGTGAGCGTTTTGCATATATAAGTTTATACAATTTTTTGAGGTTGAACCACAAGAAGTCGAGTTCTCGCCGGGTACATACATGTAAGTGACGTGCATGGTGGCTAGGGAGGCATCCCTTGTTAAACATAAAATCTGAGCATTAGAGTATAGCAGACCAGGAGGTCATACTGTAGCACAGACCAGGAGGTCCAGAATTGACCAGGAGGTCCAGGTACAGCAGACAAGGAAGTCCGCTATAAATAGAGAAAAGAGCACAACCCAGGGGGTTGGTGCAGAACCCATATAGGCCAATAAAGTTCATGCTGAAGGAATTCGCAGCCGTAATTTTCGATTCCACTGGTCACTCTGCACATAAGATTAGTTGCTTATGTGCAGACTGATTGTACCGCACGTAATTGTGTGCATTAGTTAATCTGACCAGTACCATTTGTGTACGAAACGGGTCATAAACACTATTTGTACATTCTGACGTGATTTGTGTAATTTTTTATTTTCTAAAGGGAGGTTCGCTGGTCACTCAGGAACTATCCAACAACCGATACTTGCTGGGAAACACGCCCCAGTAAATAAAGGTTCACAGGGGCCCTAGGTTGGGTACAACAGCTCTGGATACAGTGATTGCAGTACTGGCCAACGTGGGCGAGGAGTGAGTGGAGTACTCGGTAAACTTCGCCACCGGCCTGCCCCGGACATCTTGGTTTTTGTAAGGGCTCGCTGAAGCTAAAGCAACACCTGCAAGTTATGGGGGCCAGTTGTTCAGGTAGGGGGCGATCAACCTTGGTTCGGGTTGATTTAGTAAACCGACCAATCGGGTCGGCAAGGTATGTAATGTGTGAAAAATACGGTTCACACACAGAGGTTTTATGTGATGAATGGGAGAGAATGACGGTACATGACGGGGAGAAGTTCCCAAGAGTAGGCAGCTTTAGCCCAGAAGTGTTACAAAATCTAAGGAGAAGGATAGGTCTTATTAAACCAGCAAAGAGACGGATCAAACATTATGATTGTTTAAAATTATGGCAACAGGAAAGTGAAATGCAAAGAGAGTTAACTGACATATCTGACTCTCATCTTGGGAGGAGAGATATGGCAATGGAGAGGATTATGGTTGCGGAGAAAGGCACAATGTTGTACGATAAAAATGCACTTAGTAACTGTATTAAGAATGAAAGTGTAAAATGTAATAATGTTTATGAAAATGAAAGTGTAAAAATTACAAATGTTAACCCGTGCAAGTTGCACCCCATGTCAAACTTTCCTTAGGAATACAAACAAGAAAGTGAGCCCAGCACGATGTCGGCACCTCTTCCAGCAGCCATCACACAAGACATCCAGGTGGACGCGACCAAATCGGTAAAGGCAATAATCAAACCCCCTAACGGAGGGTCAGGTGAGGTCGTGTCCACAGGTACGTACAATGTTTTATATCACGCACAAACAAATGTACCCCATATTGTAAGACCAAAACAAGGTGATGTAATTGAGTTTAGTCCTGTCAGGGTGATCACAGTCCCCAATGGGAAGACTGACGATCAGGGAACCATTCCCGTCCAGGACAGTGCAATGCGCTGTCCCTGGTCCCGGACCGAATTGAGATCAATTATGTCTGAATTTCCTGATCCTAGGAAAAATCTAGTCGCATGTCAAAGGTTCATTAAAGAACTAGGAAACTCAACAGAACCCACCAACAAAGTTTGGCGGACAGTGCTGAGGGCATGTTTGCCCTCCGGTGTTGACTCTGCGAAATTTATTACTGATTGTCAATTAGACACAGAAGTACCTCAAACGGAGGAACACAATCAGGAATGTATTAAGCAGATTAACCGACAGTTGGAAGCATATTTCCCTGCCGTTGTCAAGTGGAATGAAATTTTCTCCATAAGACAAAACGAAAGGGAAAGTATTTCCAATTATTTCAATCGAGCACTGCAAGTAATGGCTAGGAACACTGGGATCACAGACATCAAAACATGCGCACAGCATAGAGAAATAGCGGTTAAGGTATTAATGAATGGTTTAAAGGAGGTATTGAGAACAAGGGTACAGACCACCAACTCAAACTGGAGAAATATCTCGGTGGCCGCATTAAGAGAGGCCGCTATCGATCATGATCGAAATATCACCAGACACAGGGAGTCACAAAGTGATAGGTTAATGGCCGCAAGTATACAGGCCCTAACCACAAGACCACTCCAGCATAAGCCCCAAACCCCTGCGAGAAATTCAAATGTGGAAGTCTGTTACAATTGCCAGAAGGAAGGTCATTTTGCAAGAGATTGTAGATCAGGAAGTAGACAAAAGTCACATCAGCCCCCTAGACAACAACATAACCATGGTACCCAAGGAATCAGGGAAGTACAGGGAAAACGGTTGATGGTGATGAGCATCCGAGCGTTTGAGGAGGCATCAAATCAACCAAGACCTCAGGTCATTGACACTTGGAGGAAACCCAGGGTTTGTTATCTTTGTAAAAGAGAAGGGCATTATGCCAGCAACTGCAACAGCCCACATAAAGTCAGACCCCCTAGACATGAAAATGAGCAAAAGTTATGACACACCAAATTATAATCAGGGATCAGATAGGAAGAATTTTGGCCCACACCCATAATATGTAGTCAGGAAAGGTGATCATTAGGACTGATGGTAAGCCTGAGGTAACGGTTAATAAATTGGGAGGTCATTCTCTGAAGACACAGGAATGACCGGGTGAAACGTTGTAAATGTATCTGTGAAATGTTTCTTTTTCTCTCCCCATCTCTGATGACTATTGATAGGACTCAAACATTGCATATCTACTTGGTCTTTGCAGAAGTCTACCAAACCCCAGCATGACCTACCCACATCAATGTATCCTGGCCAGATACAGAGGGTGGAGTATGGAGGTGCGGGGGGGAGGGACTGCGCAAGGAAACCATTGGACATGTAGATATGACAGCCTGATGATCTGACAATGTTTTAAAATGTTTGAAAAATGTTTTTTTTGTTGTTGTTTATTGATGTGTTATGTTATATATAAATATATGAATTGTTCTCTCTCTCTTTTGTTTTTTTTGTTTTCTCTCTTCTCACTCATGTTTTCATGTTTTAAAAGATGGTATGTCACACATCAGTTAGACAAATGGTAATGCAAGATTTTTGCTCCTTACAGAAAGATCGCTGGTTTGGAAGGAATATTGCATCACCGGAATGTTCGCTTGGAAGACTGAGAGACAGCACCTTTGAGATGACAGCAGAACAAGAAGAACAACAAGACAAGAGAACTAATTATCGTAACAAGTTTCTCTCCCCCTCAAACTGTTTTCCTATACCCCCATTACAAATTTCTCCTTTTCTCCTCCTGTAAGATGGACTTGCCCCAAGAGACTGTGATACGGATTTTCCTGTTGACCATGATGTTGACCAGAGCAGTCTGTTCCGGCGAGAGTACCAGTGAGGTCGAGAAAGGATCCAGAAAGGTACTGATGACTGAGACGGAGGTGTAAATTTCCAATAGCAACACAATCACCAAGCAAAGGCGAGTACCGGAAACGATCTAGCAGCCATGTTATTTGTAAACATTGTGAAGGATTGTTAGCTGAAAAGAGAACTGTATCTGTAGGCTCTGTGACAATGTAGTTGAGGATGGGTGCATCAAGAAATGCCAATCCAGTTTTAATATCCACATGGACCGGCATCCATTGAGTGACTATCACTCCTTAGTGGGTAGTGTGTTAAATCAAACAGATTGTTGGGTATGCTCTCAAGTACCTCAAGGTCATAGCAAATCAGGACTAGTACCATTTCCTTTAACGGTAGGGGAGGTACTTGAGCTAAAGGGTGGGAGACCGGTGGACAGGAGGTTTAATATCTCCAGTCCTCCTAGTTTGAAGCTCCACCAATATCATGTGGATAGATCCCTAATATGTTTTAACATTTCCAATCCCCGAAAGCCGGGAAATTGGGAAGTGTCATGGAGTAACCAAACCATGACCTTTTCATATAGAGCAGATAGAATGCCGACAGATACAGAGCTTATACGCCACATAGCCAGTAGAGAAAAATCTTTCCGATATAGGTATACCCTAGGAAGTAGGATTACGAGAGTTGGAGAGGTATCACCAGGATACTGTGCACATATCGTACAAACTGATACGTGTACTAGACAGATGGGAGAATTAGGGTTAGGAGATTTCACATGGAAGATGTGTAATATGGTTATGTCCTATTCCGTCCCATATGTTCTCCCCGATGATGCATATTTCATATGCGGGAGGAAGGCGTATAAGTGGCTTGCCCCAAACTCTGAAGGATTGTGTTATATTGGAAAAGTACTGCCTGAAGTAATGACTGTATCACATGCCAAAATGAAAGATATACACCGTGGTGCCCAAGCTCCTTATACTCACACTCATTACGAGCACGTAGTTAAACGGCACCTGATAGAAAGAACAGAGCATCCGGCCTCTGACATGATCCATGAATCCACCGGGATTCAGGTTCTACTCGCGTTAGACATCACTCGCACCGCCAGAGGAGTGTTGAATTATAAATACATATCTGCGCTTGCAAATTTGTTAGACAATATCACAGAAATGTATGATGACACTTTTAGGTATACTGGAAGAGAGCTTCAAGCTTATAAAACAGAACTGGTTCAGCATAGAATGGTTCTTAATTATCTCACAGCAGTGACAGGTGGATATTGTGTCACACTGGCAACGCAGTACGGCGTGAAATGCTGCACATATATTACGAATAGTACCGAGGATCCGGTCGAGGTCATAGACCAAAAGATGGACGATATTCTCCAATTAAAGTGGGAATTTCGCAGGAGACACAATCTCACCCTTGCTGCTGTGGGTAATGAGCTGACTGGTTGGGTGTCATGGTTGAACCCGCGAAATTGGTTCTCTGGTTTGGGAGAATGGGCTCAAGGAGTCATAATGGATGTAGGGAAGTTTCTCCTATGTATCTTAGGTGTTGTCATAACGATTGGCTTGATATTTAGATGCGGTCAGGCTTTAATGAAGTGCAAACGTAGTACCAGGGTAATGAGTCTAAGGAGTGAGGAAATTGTAATTCCAATGGATTTGATTTATGACCCAACTGTAGAAACAATGATGTGATGAAAATGCGATTATACGGTCCGTTTCTTTCACCTGTTTTTCCGTTTTCTCCAAGGTAAAAAGACCCACTTTTGACGAGGAATTTGATGACCCTGTATACCGACAACTGATGGATTAAAGAAGAAGTTTTGACAACCTTATACACAGATATTTCATGAACTATGCCATAGACCCCCAGTTTCCCTAGAAATTTTAATTTTACGCTAGCCCAACACTTTTTGTAAGTCTATGGACATTGACAAAGCTTTTGCACACACCTATTGGCAAAAGCCCAAAGAAGACTGCATTCAACAGACACCGAACAAGACTTCAACCGACAAATGTTCATTAACCTGACATAGAATACCACTGCATTTACCATAATTGTGTCTTATCTTCATCTCTACAACCTTCAGGTAATGACACACATAGTCGATAGGGAATACAGGCACAGATATCAGCAATCACATATTCCCCCATTCATGTATCATCAACTAAAATGTGCTTCCCCATTTTGTTACAACCACAGCCGAAAAGAGCTCGGTAAAGTTTGACAGCCCATCCACAGACCCGTACCACGGGATAAGAAGGAATTCAAATGTATACTTCGCAATACCTCGAAGCTTGATTTAAAACATGTACGGCACGATGATACATGACTCCCCCAAACATGGATTCATACACACATGCTTCTGCTATCTCACTAGGTCATACCCTTTTCCTACCTTCTCCTCTCCTCCCTTACCCAATCATGGAAATATATTTACACTTGACATATATTTTTCTCGTTTTGAAATGTTTTAGGAAGTGGCAGTTATTGTTGACTGCCAAAGGGTGGATTGTCAAAGTCAGAAAAATATCACTATGCACACTGCCATATTTGCACCTCATGCGAGCTCCCGCTGCGCGTGCAAGAGCTCTCCCGTGCGTGCGCATACTCGCCTTCGCGTGCACCCGCAGGCGCACGATATGCGGATTTACGGTAGAGTTTGTATGCGTCTAGCGGGCGACTCAATCGATATATATTTTAACCATATAATGTATTTTGTAGATCACGGTCCCTTTGATAGATTCTGAAAGTTTAGTTAATGTAGCATGTTCATGGACAGAGAGATCCCTCTTTGTCTGATACAAAGGGTCAGACAAGGATTATACAGTGGTGTTTAGTATCCATCGGAAGAGTATTTAATTAGCAATATTCCGGTGTTGGTTTGAAGCGGATTAATCGCTCGTGCGAATAGTTATGGACATAAGAAGTTTATGTCCATTTACTATTATTTGCACTTACTTTATCCATGCGGCGGGAAACCTAGTTTCCCACCCACCTGAGCAGTTGGAAGTAGACACAGCCCACCTGTATGAATCAACCTATGACCTTTTGTTATAATGCGAAGACGAATTCCTGTGTCCAATGAACAATGAGATTGTAGGGACCATTGAATTGTATTGTGTGTGGGGCATAAATAGACAAGCCGATCATATCCAGCTCTCACTCTTCAACGGTTCTCATTGCTGATAATCGGGAGCTGGATATCCAGAGGCGCATGCGATCGTTCCCCTTGTGCGTAAGTTTTCTCCGCAATCATATTGTCTTTCTTGTTATTGTGAGCCATATCTCTCTCTCTCTCTCTTCTCTTTCTCTCTCGTTTCTCTTATATAGTTATTGTACTGATATTGTATTTCCTGTGTAGTTATCTGGTTAGGTAGTCTATGTTATATTGGTAGTGTATGACTTGTATTGTATTATTCTTTTTGAACGTTCATTCATTTCCTTAAAAGGCGTTAGACCCTTAGACCGGTATTGTGTGTTTATTGCAGTGGGTAATAGGAGCGTCTCTATCGCTCAAACAGCTTTAGTGTAAACCAGCTTACACTGTGTTGGATTTTCACCTTATCACTACAAAAGGGTTTACAGTATAAGAATATCATTTCTGTGTGTTACATTCAAGGCCTACTGATTGTTATCTTGTGAGCGTCTGCGCCGCTCGTGATCTCCTCGTGGTCTCGAGCGTCCGCTACGCTGATAGCGTAGCATTACGGTAGTCGCTCACCTATAGTGTGCCCGATACCAACAGCGTATTCTCGCGAGCGTTTGTGTCGCTCGAGCGGCTCGCTCCCGATACAGCGTCCGCTACGCTAAGAGCGTACCCTTACGGTACCTTGTGCGCCGGTTGCGTACAGTGTTTCTTAACCTCTGTATAGTGTGTTAAATAGGATAAATATTTGGCTTTATCTAGTCGGCAGCCTATAGCGTGCCTGCCTGTGAT
Organism: Pseudophryne corroboree; assembly: GCF_028390025.1. Taxonomy (NCBI): domain Eukaryota; kingdom Metazoa; phylum Chordata; class Amphibia; order Anura; family Myobatrachidae; genus Pseudophryne; species Pseudophryne corroboree. The sequence continues at coordinate 24,240 of NW_026969440.1, forward strand.
CCCTTGGCCGTAAGCGAACGTGACGCTCAAGCGTCTCGACTACGGTTAAGCGATTGTTACGCAACGTGCGTGCCCTTACGGTATACCATACGTAAATAGCGTACTGTGTTCTTAGACCTCTTAAAGGGTTTTAAGTAAGATAAATATTTAGCTTTATCAATATGTGGAATGTTTTAAGTGCAGATGTTAATTTATTGCACAAAAGGCTAGACAAAGCCGAAGCTGGGGCACAGTCAGGGAGTCAACCCATGCCTGTCCCTATGTCGCCGGGACCTTCGGGGTCTCAGAAGCGCCCACTATCCAAAATAGTTGACACAGATACCGACACGGATTCAGACTCCAGTGTCGATTACGATGATACAAAATTACAGCCAAAGGTGGCTAAAGGTATTCGATATATGATTATCGCAATAAAAGATGTGTTGCAGCTGTGGGAGCCTGTCTGCGGTCGGACACCTCCCTGAAGGTAATTAGCCCTCCGCCGCTACTGTTACTCACCCTGTCCACGGGCCCTGAAAGCCGCTCCTGCCACGAGTGCTCCGTCCGGCGGCCATATTGAGAGTGGCAGCCACTTATAACAAGCCCCATTCTGCCGCTTGTACTGCTCAGCCGGGCCCGGTGCGGCTCTATACAGGGCGGCCCCCGGCTCATCATTGGACTCTCCTGCCCGAACAGCCCGGCCTTTGCCGCACCCCATACCCGCACATTAAACGGACCCGTCCGGCGGCCATCTTAGAGGTGGCGAACGGCAGCAACAAGTCCCCACACCACCAACACCGCCCTCATCATACACTGCAGGCTCTAGCTGGAGGTCCCCACTGGACGCTCCCTAAGACCCCGTGCCTCTGCTTTACTGGAAGCGCACACGAGCAACCCACCCCCACGTACCTGATTGGCCCTCAAGACGCCGGACGATACGCCACTATCTAAAAGCACAACCTACGAGCGCCCCCCCCCCCCCCCCCCTGGATGGTGCTGCTCATTTGTGCCCTCCATCCCATTCCTAATTCACAGTGCCTAGTTCCTCACTACATGTGTTCTCTCTAATTCGCCTGATGAAGATTTACTATTAAGTCATGGGGTGGCCTGACCTGAACAAGGGCTCAACTGCACGCTTCGGTTATTAACACCGTATGCCTCTAATGCATCTACTTCTATGAGAACGTAACTCACTTTATCACGGGAAGCCCCATAACACCCATTCCGCATTGCAGAACTTTCCATTTTCACTTTTATCTTTTCCCACGGAATGCCACAGAAGCGCCGAAAGGCCCCTGCTCCATCCAAACCCAGTATTATCAGGGCGTGGGAAAAAGCTGGTTCTCTACCGAAACAATCACCTGGAGCAGAGAACGCTCTGATCATGGCAGATGCCTCTCGTACCGACCCCCCTTTATCGGCTCAAGATGTGATCGCCATAGTTACTAAAACGATACAATCAGAGATGAGATCGGCCATAGCAGATTTTAAATCGGAACTTAAAGACCTAGGTACCAGAACGAACACTCTCGAACAGAAAGTAGATGAAATCTGCCAATACCAGAGTGTCATGGATCAAGAATTCACGGATCTGCGGGCAGAAATGGAAACATACAAAGACCATCTCGAGGACATTGAAAATCGAAATAGGCGGAATAACATCCGCGTACGCAACATCCCGGAAACAATAACTACCGACACACTTCCAGCCTACTTAAAGGACCTTTTTCTCCATATAGACCCTGACATCTCAGTAGATCTTCTTCATTTGGACCGGGCCCATAGGGCCCTCCGCCCAAAACCACCCTCGACCCAACCGCCACGGGACGTTATCCTCCGCTTTCATTATTTTAAAGCGAAAGAGCAAATTATGACTGCTGTTAGAGGGCTCTCAACGGTCTCCTACTCTGGGTCTCAACTTCAACTCTTCCAGGACCTGGCACCGTCGACCCTAAAGAAAAGGAGAGATCTGCTGAATGTCACCAAGACTTTGAGAACCCACTCTATTAAATACAAATGGGGCTTCCCCTTCCAACTTTTGGTCAACAGAAATGGCACGACTCACGCCGTCAAGACCCCAAACCAAGGCTATGACCTACTGAAGTCGTTTGGTCTCCTAGAGGATGTTCCAGAAATATGCCGACAACCTGCTTCACCCTCTAGACCCATGGCACCGACGAAAGACTGGACCCCGGCTTAATTACATTATTCATGCTAGTTTGGAAAACTATGTTTCACATTATCTCAATGTTAGTTCTTCATTCATTTCTTGATGCTCTTTTTATAACAAGTTTGATAAGTGTCCTTTAGACGATCCTGACGCCCTTTTCCTTCTTTTCTTATCCACTTGCCTTAGGCGCCAATATGTTAACACGTTAATATTTGCCCTTGTTCTCCCTTAGGTCACCCCGTTCTTTTTATTTTTTATTTGTTACTTGATATGTTCACCAAGTTTCACGTTCTACGAATTCTGTTGTTTATACACACCCTCACACTCAGATGGATGTGTCAGGACGACACTCCCTCTTTCTACATTGGACCTAGCTCCACTAAAGGAGTAGGTCGCCTTCTCTCCCCCTTAACTCTTAACCCCTCTCTCACTATCTTTAATCTTCTCCATGTTCTACCCCCCTGCCCTCCCCGCCAGTTGGGGTGTGAACCCCATCTGCTGCTGAGCTCATTCTCTTTTGACCCACCATGAAGTTGACAGTTTTTACTCTCAATGTAAACGGTCTTAATTCCCCAACCAAAAGGGCTATGGCCATTCAATACCTTCACAGGCGTAAACCCAGCATTGTCATGCTGCAAGAGACCCACCTGAAGACTCCCCACTCTTCCCTCATGACCAAACAATATCCCACGGCCTTTCCCTCCTCCATGAACGCTAAACGCCGCGGCACAGCGATTCTCATCCATCAGAACACACCTATCACTATACACGACTCTATTTCCGACCCACTGGGACGTTTTCTTATCCTCAAGGGTACGTATAATAATGCCCCAATTATATTGGCTTCAGTCTATGCCCCTAATGACCAACAAGGTTCCCTATATGCCACCTTCTTTAATCAACTTACCCAGTTGCCCCAAAGACTTACCATCATAGGAGGCGACTTTAACACTATCACGGACCCCAAACTAGACAGATCTCGCTCCTCTACCACTCCCCCCAGGCACGCCAAGATAACTAAGGCGCTCATGTCACGATTGGCCCTTCACGATCTATACGACGCATGGAGAGTACAATACCCCAATGCGAGAGGTTTCACACACTATTCTCCCCCCCATGATCTACACACTCGCATTGACTACTTCTTTGTAGACCGTACCACATCCCAATCTCTTGTGGGCGCTCAGACCCTCCCTATACCATGGTCAGATCATCTAGCCATTGAACTGGAAATTTCCTCTCATATAGGCCCCCGACCTGTTCGCCAATGGCGACTGAATGAATCCCTCTTCTTGAAACAATCAAATGTTGAGACTATAGCCACAGCCCTTACGGATTTTATTACCCTCAACACTACCCCTGATATCCCTTCACCCATCCTGTGGGAAGCTCATAAGGCTACCCTCCGGGGCACCCTCATCAGTTTGTCAGCTGCATCTAAGAAATCAGAAATGTCACGTATACTAGAGCTAGAAAAGACACTAATTTCCCTGACAGATCTACACCACAATCACCCTAAAAGACGCACTTATCTAAAGATACTCGCTGTTAAGGGACAACTTTCGCAAATCTTATCTAAAAAGGCAGCACAAACTCTTTTATGGGTTCGACAAACTTTTTATGAAAAATCTGATAAAGCAGACACCATCTTAGCTCGCAAGCTGCGCGCTAAACGCACCCGCAACCGTATTCTTAAGCTAAAATGCCCAGACGGCACCATTACTCATGACCCTCAAGTTATGACCAGACAATTCCGCCAATTTTATGAATCACTTTACAATCTCTCACACAACCCCTCTACCTCGCCATCAGATATCACCTCTCTCACCCAATACTTAAACTCATGCTCTCTACCCACTTTATCCGTGGCACAGCTTCAAAGCCTCAATGCAGCGATCACTGATGAAGAGATTAGATTAGCTATCAAATCGTTACGCCGTTCCGCAGCACCAGGTCCTGATGGCTTCACCGCCCTATACTACAAAAAATTTACAGACTCGCTGCTCCCTATGCTTCGTCCCCTCTTTAATTCACTACTGGAGGGTGGTACGCTCGATGACGCCACCACCAGGGCCAACATTATAATTATCCCTAAACCACAGAGAGACCCACTGGAGATGGGCAACTATAGGCCTATTTCTCTTTTAAATGTCGATTTAAAACTTTTCGCTAAGATTCTTGCCATGCGTCTAACCCCTATATTGACGTCCTTGGTCCATCCGGACCAGGTGGGCTTTATCCCTAATAGACAGGCTTCCGATAACACGAGGCGCCTGATCAATCTTATTCAAATAGCAACAACTCGTTCGCTGTCGACCCTGGTGGTGGCGCTCGATGCTGAGAAAGCCTTTGACAGGGTTGCTTGGCCGTTTCTGACTCAAACCTTACATCATATGGGATTTCGAGGCGCTTTTCTCAATGGTATTAACTCCCTCTATCATAACCCTTCCGCTTCCGTACTAGTAAATGGCCTCACTTCCGAGCCCTTCCAAATAAAAAACGGCACCCGTCAGGGCTGCCCCCTCTCCCCCTTGTTGTTTGCCCTTATCATGGAGCCTCTTGCAGCCAGAATAAGGCTTAATAACAATATTACGGGTATAGGGGTGGGTCACTCGGACCATAAGATAGCACTATATGCGGACGATGTAATATTGACATTAACCAACCCCACTATCTCCCTCCCAACCTTATTTGCTGAGACCCACATCTATGGCCTACACTCAAACTATAACACCAACACAGAAAAAACTGAATTTTTAGACATCAACTTTCCACACTCAGATCTAACACTACTTCAAACGGACTTCCCTTTCCGATGGCAATCTGAGAAGCTCAAATATCTGGGAGTCTATCTAACAAAATCATACCCCCGGCTATATACAGCCAACTTCCCAAGATTGCTTGCCTCTATCAAAACGGACCTATTAGCGTGGAATAAACAATATATTTCATGGTTCGGACGTACTGCGGCGGTCAAAATGAACGTTCTACCCCGCTTATTATATTTATGGCAGACACTACCAATCCATATCCCTACTTCAATCCTTAAGAACCTGCAGCGAGACATTTCAAATTTTATATGGGCAACCAAAAAACCAAGAGTTAAGATGCGAATACTACATAAACACCAATCCACAGGAGGTATAGGCATACCTGACCTAATCAAATACTACCGAGCCAGCCACCTAGCCTCTTGCATTCACTGGCATGCTCCGCCCAATCTGAAAGTATGGACACATATAGAAGCCCACACATTATCAGTATACTCCCCTTCCACCCTCTTATGGTGCCCGCGCACGCAACGCCCACCAACCTCAATTATGCTCCCCACAATACGATTCACGTTATCCATATGGGATCATTGTACACGATTCTACAAACTCCGCTCATTCCACCCCCTCCTGGTCCCCTTATGAAACAATCCTATCTTCACTCCCGGTATGGACCACTATCACTTTCCACATTGGACTGCCCACAATATTTTGTTTCTCTTGGACCTAGCTCCCCTACACACCTTCCCGGACTTTGTTAATATACAATCGCGCTTTAACCTCCCCCACAGAGTTTTTTACCAATTTTTACAAATCCGACACTTCTACCACTCGCTTCACCGATCCTCCCCAGGCACTCCCCTCACACCCACTTCAGCTATTGAATCCCTATGTCGTTCACGGCACTTATCTAAAGGTCTTATATCGTCAATTTATCAGATTTTGCTATCACACAATCAACCTGCTAAGGAATCCCACGAACTGGCATGGGAGAGTGACACGGGGGAGGTTCTCACCCCCGAAGACTGGTCCCTAATTAAAATGGCCATATCAAAATGCTAAATTTCAGTGAGCATTAAAGAAAATGCCTATAAACTTTATACTAGATGGTATCTGGTTCCGACCCGACTCCGCGCAATTTTCCCTGATGCCTCGAACCTTTGCTGGCGACAATGTGGCCAGAGAGGATCCTTATTACACGTATGGTGGACGTGTCCTAATATAAGTCAATACTGGAAGGAAATACACAAACTAATTAAAAATATCACTGACTTTGATATGCCCTCTTCACCTTTCTATTCTCTATTAGCTAGACCGATCCCCAATCTCCCACGCCCCACACTCAAACTGATCAATCACATACTTAACACAGCGAAGTGTCAAATTGCATCGCACTGGAAATCCACAGCCCCCCCTCCCGTCCCTGCTACTATCAACGCCATATGGTCGACTTACAGACTGGAACGAATCTCCTCAGTCCTACATGATACCCCGATTCAATTTATCCGCGTTTGGTCACCTTGGACCGATTATTACAACGCTGAACCTCCCTTGTCAACCATCTAAAATCATCTGAATTCCCCTAGCATGATGATACACCCCGACTGGCAACCCCCCCCCCCCCCCCCACTACTTTTATCTTATGATTGCATCTCCGATCTTGTAATTCCTATCCCTAATCATGCCTCCCCCCACCCTCTCTATCACCCTCTCTCTCCCCCTCTTCTCATGTTCTCCTTCTCTGCACCCTTTCTACCTTCCTATCTCTCTCTATACATATTCATTAAAGTTCTATACTATCTTCTTCCTCCTTCTCTCCCACAATCTACTACACTTTTTTCTTTTTCTCTTAGATCTTTGACTAGTATATTCTTCTCCACATACACAAAATGTTAAGTTCTATTTCAATGTTATAACGCGTTACACTGCTGTCGAGCTCCAATGATGTATACTAGACTGCAGGCGCTATGTACAGTATAACGATGTCTGATTAAGATCTCATAACAAGCCTGCTGTATTTTTTCTCACAAGCTGTAACCTAATTCCATATCACCCAATAAAATATTCTTTAAAAAAAAAAAAAAAAAAAATGTGTTGCATATCACTGAGGAACCCCCTGTCCCTGACACGAGGGTACACATGTATAAAGGAAAGAAACCTGAGGTCTCCTTTCCCTCCTCACATGAGCTGAACGAAGTATGTGAAAAAGCGTGGGAAACTCCAGACAAAAAACTGCAGATTCCCAAAAGGATCCTAACAGCATATCCTTTCCCGTCGCAGGACAGGATACGGTGGGAATCCTCCCCTAGGGTGGACAAGGCCTTGACGCGCTTATCAAAAAAGATAGCGCTTCCATCCCAAGATAAGGCTACCCTCAAGGATCCTGCTGACCGCAAGCAGGAGGTTACCCTGAAGTCCATTTACACACATTCTGGTACGTTACTCAGACCGGCTATTGCGTCGGCCTGGGTTTGTAGTGCTGTAGCAGCATGGACAGATTCCTTATCAACGGATATTGAGACTCTTGATAAGGATACCATTTTATTGACCCTAGGGCATATAAAAGATGCGGTCTTGTATATGAGGGATGCTCAAAGAGACATTAGTTTACTGGGTTCCAGGATAAACGCTATGTCTATTTCTGCTAGGCGTGTCTTATGGACCCGACAGTGGACTGGTGATGCCGACTCCAAGAGACATATGGAATTGTTGCCTTACAAGGGTGAGGAATTGTTTGGAGAGGGACTCTCGGACCTCGTCTCCACGGCTACGGCAGGTAAATCAAATTTTTTGCCATATATTCCCTCACAATCTAAGAAAGCGCCTCATTATCAAATGCAGTCCTTTCGTTCCAATAAAAGCAAGAGAGCACGTGGATCGTCCTTTCTTGCCATAGGTAAGGGCAGAGGGAAAAAGCTGCATAACACATCTAGTTCCCAGGAACAGAAGTCCTCCCCGGCCTCTGCAAAATCCACCGCATGACGCTGGGGCTCCCCTGAGGGAGTCAGCTCCTGTGGGGGCACGTCTTCGACTGTTCAGCCACGTCTGGGTCCACTCACAGGTGGATCCATGGGCAATAGAAAAAGTTTCCCAGGGTTACAAGCTGGAATTCGAAGAAGTGCCTCCTCGCCGGTTTTTCAAATCGGCCCTACCGAAACAACCCCTGGAAAGGGAGATAGTGTTACAAGCGATTCACAAATTGTGTCTTCAACAAGTGGTGGTAGAGGTTCCCCTGCTTCAAAGAGGGCAGGGGTACTACTCAACTCTGTGGTTCCGAAACCGGACGGTTCGGTCAGACCCATTTTAAATTTAAAATCCCTGAACCTTTACTTAAAACGGTTCAAGTTCAAGATGGAATCGCTCAGGGCGGTCATCGCCAGCCTAGAAGGGGGAGATTTTTTGGTATCTCTGGACATAAAGGATGCATACCTGCATGTCCCCATATATCCTCCTCATCAGGCGTACCTGAGATTTGCGGTACAGTAATGTCATTACCAATTTCAGACGTTGCCGTTTGGGCTTTCCACGGCCTCGAGGATTTTCACCAAGGTAATGGCGGAAATTATGGTGCTCCTGCGCAAGCAGGGTGTCACAATTATCCCGTACTTGGACGATCTCCTCATAAAAGCGAGAATACGGGAGAAGTTGCTGAACAGCGTATCACTTTCACTGAATGTGTTACAGCGACACGGCTGGATTCTAAATATTCCAAAGTCGCAGCTGAATCCTACAACTCGTCTGCCCTTCTTGGGCATGATTCTGGACACAGACCACAAAAGGGTTTTTCTTCCGACGGAAAAAGCGCAGGAACTCATGACTCTAGTCATGAACCTGTTGAAACCAAAACAAGTGTCAGTACATCATTGCACTCAAGTTCTGGGAAAAATGGTGGCAACATACGAAGCCATTCCATACGGCAGATTCCATGCAAGGACCTTCCAATGAAACCTATTGGACAAATGGTCCGGGTCGCATCTGCAATTGCATCAGCGGATCACCCTGTCCCCCAGGACCACAGTATCTCTCCTGTGGTGGCTAAACAGTGCTCACCTGCTTGAGGGCCGCAGGTTCGGCATTCAGGACTGGATCCTGGTGACCACGGACGCGAGCCTCCGAGGTTGGGGAGCAGTCACACAGGGAATAAATTTCCAAGGACTTTGGTCAAGTCAAGAGACTTGTCTTCACATCAACATCCTGGAATTAAGGGCCATATACAACGCCCTACGTCAAGCGGAGATCTTACTTCGCAATTGACCAGTTCTGATCCAGTCAGACAACATCACCGCAGTAGCTCATGTAAACCGCCAAGGCGGCACAAGGAGCAGAGTGGCAATGGCGGAAGCCACCAGAATTCTTCGCTGGGCGGAGAATCATGTAAGTGCTCTGTCAGCAGTGTTCATTCCGGAAGTGGACAACTGGGAAGCAGACTTCCTCAGCAGACACGATCTGCATCCGGGAGAGTGAGGACTTCATCAGGAGGTCTTCGCGCAGATTGCAAGTCAGTGGGGACTACCCCAAATAGACATGATGGCATCCCGTCTCAACAAAAAGCTACAAAGGTATTGCGCCAGGTCAAGAGACCCTCAGGCGGTAGCTGTGGACGCCCTAGTGACACCGTGGGTGTTCCAGTCGGTATATGTGTTTCCTCCTCTTCCTCTCATACCCAAGGTGTTGAGGATAATAAGAAAAAGAGGAGTGAGAACAATTCTCATTGTTCCAGATTGGCCACGAAGGACCTGGTATCCGTATCTGCAAGAAATGCTCACAGAAGATCCGTGGCCTCTTCCTCTAAGGCAGGACCTGTTACAACAAGGTCCCTGTCTGTTCCAAGACTTACCGCGGCTGCGTTGACGGCATGACGGTTAAACGCCGGATCCTAGTGGAAAAAGGTATTCCAGTTGAGGTCATTCCTACGCTAATAAAGGCTAGGAAGGACGTGACGTCTAAACATTATCACCGAATATGGCGAAAATATGTTTCTTGGTGTGAGGCCAGGAATGCTCCTACGGAAGAATTCCATCTAGGCCGTTTTCTTCACTTCCTACAAACTGGAGTGAATTTGGGCCTAAAATTAGGCTCTATTAAAGTTCAGATTTCGGCCTTATCCATTTTCTTTCAAAAGGAATTGGCCTCTTAACCTGAAGTACAGACTTTTGTGAAGGGAGTAATGCATATTCAGCCTCCTTTTGTACCTCCGGTGGCGCCTTGGGACCTTAACGTGGTGTTAAGTTTCCTTAAGTCACATTGGTTTGAACCACTTAAAACAGTGGAGTTGAAATATCTCACTTGGAGGGTGGTCATGTTGTTAGCCTTGGCTTCGGCTAGGCGAGTTTCGGAATTGGCGGCTTTATCACATAAAAGCCCCTATCTGGTTTTTCATATGGATAGAGCGCAGTTGCGGACCCGTCCTCAATTCCTACCTAAGGTGGTCTCATCCTTTCATATGAACTAACCTATTGTCGTGCCTGTGGCTACACGTGACTTGGAGGATTCCGAGTCTCTTGATGTGGTTTGAAAATTTACGTGGCCAGAAAGGCTAGGATCAGAAAAACAGAAGCACTGTTTATCCTGTATGCAGCCAACAAGGTTGGCGGCCCTGCTTCAAAGCAGACTATTGCTCGCTGGATCTGTAACACGATTCAGCAGGCGCATTCTACGGCAGGATTGCCGTTACCGAAATCGGTTAAGGCCCATTCCACTAGGAAGGTGGGCTCGTCTTGGGCGGCTGCCCGAGGGGTCTCGGCACTGCAGCTGTGCCGAGCTGCTACTTGGTCGGGGTCAAACACCTTTGCAAAGTTCTATAAGTTTGATACCCTGGCTGAGGAGGACCTCCTGTTTGCTCAATCGGTGCTGCAGAGTCATCCGCACTCTCCCGCCCGTTTGGGAGCTTTGGTATAATCCCCATGGTCCTTACGGAGTCCCAGCATCCTCTAGGACGTTAGAGAAAGTAAGATTTTAAACCTGCCGGTAAATCTTTTTCTCGTAGTCCGTAGAGGATGCTGGGCGCCCGTCCCAAGTGCGGACTACTTCTGCAAGACTTGTATATAGTTATTGCTTACATAAGGGTTATGTTATAGTTTCATCGGTTTTGGGCCGATGATATGTTGTTCTTCATACAGTTAACTAGATAGTATATCACAAGTTATACGGTGTGATTGGTGTGGCTGGTATGAATCTTGCCCTTGGATTACAAAAATCCTTTCCTTGTACTGTCCGTCTCCTCTGGGCACAGTTTCTCTAACTGAGGTCTGGAGGAGGGGCATAGAGGGAGGAGCCAGTGCACACCCAGAGTCAAAGTCTTTCTTAAAGTGCCCATGTCTCCTGCGGAGCCCGTCTATCCCCATGGTCCTTACGGAGTCCCAGCATCCTCTACGGACTTCGAGAAAAAGATTTACCGGTAGGTTTAAAATCTTATTTTACAGTGGTAAGTCTACCATAAATCTCCTTTCTCTTATGTCCAAGAGGATGCTGGGGTTCCATTTAGTACCAAGGGGTATAGACGGGTCCTTTTGGAGCCACTGGCACTTAACAGTGTGGGCTGGCTCCTCCCTCTATGCCCCTCCTACCAGACTCAGTTTAGAAAATGTGCCCGGAGGAGCCAGTCACAGCTAGGGGAGCTCCTAGGAGTTTTCTTAGTTTTATTGATTTCTAGAGTTTGTTATTTTACAGGCAGGCTGCTGGCAACAGCCTCCCTGCTTCGTGGGACTTGGGGGGAAGTAGTGTCCAACCCAGAGAGGTTAATGGCCCCTATCACCGCTGAAAGGACACTGAGCTCCTGAGGGTGATGATCGTTAGCCGCCCGAGGCGTCCGCTCACTCTCGAGGCATGCCGCCACCCCCTAACAGAGCCATAAGAAAGAAGAGTGGTGAATCTGACGCCGGAGTCCCGGTAAGCGGATCCCCGGTGAGAATGGCGGCACAAGGGTTGGAGCACAGCTCTGACAGGCTGCGCTCCGGAAGACTCAGCGGCACATTGTGTAAGGCGCTATGAGGGGCGTCCTGGGCCAGCGCGATACCCTACACTGGTCAAACATAGGTTTCAGGGTCTAACCCACTGTTTGCTGTAAAAATTACCTCAGGCTAGTATAATCTCTAAGTGTGGGAAGACGCGCCATTACAGGGGGCGCAGCTTCTCCTCAGAGCGGATCCATCACTAACCAGTGCCATTTTCTCCCTGCAGACACACGCTGACAGGGAACGCTGTCCTCCACATAACTAAACTGAGGTAAAAGGTGTTATGAAAGGGGGGAGTAATATTATGTACTAGCTACCCTGTTAAGGTTATGCTAGTCAGCAGGGTTTTTATCTTTATAAATGCCTATAAGGGCGCGCTGTGGCTGGCTTTCTTGTGCTCTGTGACTCTGAAGATATTCTGGGGGTGGGGGGGCTGTTGACATTTTCCTGTGTATGTGTAATCCACTTTACCGTGATTAAGGGACTTTTAGGGTCATTCCGAGTTGATTGCTAGCTGCCGTTGTTCGCAGCGTAGCGATCAGGCAAAAAAAGGCACATCTGCGCATGCGTATGGTACGCAGTGCGCACGCGCGAAGTACTTTCGCAAAAGCCGATGCAGTTTCACACAAGGTCTAGCGACGCTTTTCAGTCGCACTGCTGATCGGTGAGTGATTGACAGGAAAGGGGCATTTCTGGGAGGTAACTGACCATTTTCCGGGAGTGTGCTGAAAAACGCAGGCGTGTCAGATGAAAACGCAGGCGTGCCTGAGGAAACGAGGGAGTGGCTGGCCGAACACAGGGCGTGTTTGTGACGTCAAAACAGGAACTAAATAGACTGAAGTGATCGCAAGGTAGGAGTAGGTCTGCAGTTACTCTGAAACTGCTTGAAAAAATGTTGGCCCCGTTCTGCGATCCTTTTGTTCGCACTTCTGCTAAGCTAAGATACACTCCCAGAGGGCGGCGGCTTAGCGCTTGCACTGCTGCTAAAAGCAGCTAGCGAGCGATCAACTCGGAATGAGGGCCTTTGTCCTGTACTTCAGAATGTATATCTTCTGGGGAGTCTATACCATGCTCAAAACTGTACACATCTCAGGCTTCAGTGGCAGTTCCCCCTGGGGTGGCCTCCATAAGGTGTACTTTAAAATATATAGCTTTAAATATATACCATACTGGGTAGAAGATGCAGTTTTGAGAAGTGTGGGGTTTCAAATCCTACTGCTGTGCCTCTCACCCCAACTCCGTACCCTAGAAAGCGCAAACTTGTCCATATACAGGTTGAGTATCCTTATCCAAAATGCTTGGGACCAGAAGTATTTTGGATATCGGATTTTTCCGTATTTTGGAATAATTGCATACCATAATGAGATACAGTATCATGGCGATGGGACCTATGTCTAAGCACAGAATACATTTATTTTTCATATACACCTTACACACACAGCCTGAAGGTAATTTTAGCCAATATTTTTAATAACTTTGTGCATTAAACAAAGTGTGTGCACATTCACACAATTCATTTATGTTGCATATACAGCTTATACACACAGCCGGAAAGTCATTTAATACAATATTTTTAATAACTTTATGAATTAAACAAAGTTTGTGTAAATTGAGCCATCAGAAAACAAAGGTTTCACTATCTCACTCTCACTCAAAAAATTCTGTATTTCGGAATATTCCGTATTTCGGAATATTTGGATATGGGATACTCAACCTGTAATGCATATATATGAGGGGTCCAACATATGTTTGAAGCTATTAGGGATGAGGAATATTATATGTATATAATGAATGCCTTCCCACTGTGTAGGGCGTTAAACTCCTTATTTGTGAAAACCTGAGTACACCCAGAGTTATTATCCACATCCCTATAGAGCAGGCCTGGCCAACCTGTGGCTCTCCAGATGTTGTGAAACTACACATCCCAGCATGCCCTGACACAGTTATAGCATTCCTTAATAGCAAAACTGTGGCAAAGCATGATGGGACTTGTAGTTTTACAACAGCTGGAGAGCCACAGGTTGGCCAGGCCTGCTATAGAGTGTCTAAATTGTCAAATATGGTTGTCTTACCTGTCCCTGGTACAACCTCCATAAAGCCTGATCACCTATTGAGACTAATCTCTAATACTGTACACTGCTGCAGGTGTGACTCGGAGACCCACTTTTGCGTACATCTCTGGGGCTATTATAACGTGCTCAGGCTCCTTACTTGATGATTTAGATTCTATGGGGTAAATTTACTAACATTCGTAATTTTCCGTTTGAGGTCAAAGTTCAATCACGAATGACATCGAAAGTGTAAATATGCAACTTTTTGAATTTATTACGACTAATTTACTAAGCTGCCGTATTCTGCATTTTCGGTTTTTCCGATGTCGATGTCATTCGTTTTTTTAGGCAGTGTTTTACGTGAGTGACTTGTAAAACACTGCCGACTTTAATACAATGAATCTCGGCCGGATCTGAGAGATCCGTGCTGGGCTTCATTGTGCACCTTGTAAAAAAAAATAAAAAATGTTTAAACTTAAAAAAAAAATTGCGTGGGGTCCCCCCTCCTAAGCCAAACCAGCCTCGGGCTCTTTGAGCCAGTCCTGGTTGCAAAAATATGGGGGGAAAATTCACAGGGGTTCCCCCATATTTAAACAACCAGCACCAGGCTCTGCGCCTGGTCCTGGTTCCAAAAATACGGGGGACAAAAAGCGTAGGGGTCCCCCGTATTTTTTAAACCAGCACCGGGCTCCACTAGCTGGACAGATAATGCCACAGCCGGGGGTCACTTTTATACAGCGCCCTGCGGCCGTGGCATTAAATACCCAACTAGTCACCCCTGGCCGGGTTACCCTGGAGGAGTGGGAACCCCTTAAATCAAGGGGTCCCCCCCCTCCAGCCACCCAAGGACCAGGGGTGAAGCCCGAGGCTGTCCCCCCCATCCATGGGCTGCGGATGGGAAGCTGATAGCCATTGTGTAAAAAAATGAATATTGTTTTTAGTAGCAGTACTACAAGTCCCAGCAAGCCTCCCCCGCAAGCTGGTACTTGGAGAACCACAAGTACCAGCATGCGGAGGAAAACCGGGCCCGCTGGTACCTGTAGTACTACTACTAAAAAAATACCCCAATAAAGACATAAGACACACACCTTGAAAGTATAACTTTAATACATACATCCACACCACCATATACACATACTTACCTTATGTTCACACGAGGGTCGGTCCTCTTCTCCATGTAGAATCCATGGTGTACCTGTTGAAAAAATTATACTCACATACTCCAGTGTAGAAGGCTCTTCTGCTTGTAATCCATTTGTAATTCACGTACTTGTCAAAATAACAAAACGGACACCCCGACCTCGAACTGAAAGGGGCCCCATGTTTTCACATGGGACCCCTTTCCCCGAATGCCAGAAACCCCCTCTGACTTATGTCTAAGAGGGTTTCTTCAGCCAATCAGGGAGCGCCACGTTGTGGCACCCTCCTGATCGGCTGTGTGCTCCTGTACTGTCTGACAGGCGGCACACGGCAGTGTTACAATGTAGCGCCTATGCGCTTTATTGTAACCAATGGTGGGAACTTTGTGGTCAGCGGTGAGGTTACTTTCGGTCACCCGCTATATGGTGGTGTGGATGTATGTATTAAAGTTATACTTTCAAGGTGTGTGTCTTATGTCTTTATTGGGGTATTTTTTTAGTAGTAGTACTACAGGTACCAGCGGGCCCGGTTTTCCGCCGCATGCTGGTACTTGTGGTTCTCCAAGTACCAGCTTGCAGGGGAGGCTTGCTGGGACTTGTAGTACTGCTACTAAAAACAATATTCAACACTTTCAACAAAGGCTATCAGCCCCCCATCCGCAGCCCTTGGATGGGGGGGACAGCCTCGGGCTTCACCCCTGGCCCTTGGGTGGCTGGAGGGGGGGACCCCTTGATTTAAGGGGTTCCCACTCCTCCAGGGTACCCCGGCCAGGGGTGACTAGTTGGGTATTTAATGCCACGGCCGCAGGGCATTATCTGTCCAGCTAGTGGAGCCCGGTGCTGGTTTCAAAAATACGGGGGACCCCTACGCTTTTTGTCCCCCGTATTTTTGGAACCAGGACCAGGCGCAGAGCCCGGTGCTGGTTGCTTAAATATGGGGGAACCCCTGTCAATTTTTTCCCCACGCATTTTTTTTTTAACAAATTCAAACTTTTCCCACCCCTTCCCACTGAAAAACATGCACGGATCTCATGGATCCGTGCATGCCTATCCAATCACGGTAAAAAAAAGCAGGTCTGTTTTTTTTTAGCACTTTTTCACGAATTGTATTTCAGCACGGCAGTGTTTGGCTATTGTCGGCAGTGTTTGTGATTTGCACTTTTTAGTAAATTCCCGATTTCTACCAAATTGCAGGCGTATTTGACCGATGGTGTATTGATTCGTGATTTTTTCCTAGGACTTCCAAAATATTACGAATGCCCTCATCACTGCCGTGATTTTTGCTTAGTAAATTACCGAGATGACACTTTGAGGAAAAAACGGCATCTCGGTCAAAATCGGGAGCTTAGTAAATATACCCCTATGTGTAGAAGTGACTTGTACTTGTTTCTATGTCACATACAGGATTCTACAGGCTTCACGGCTGGATGCCATGAGGGAGATTGACCTGCATAACGCAG